>NW_017205176.1:0-5383 GCF_001704415.2 Capra hircus
GGAAACCTGTTTTCCCAGCACTGCGACGACTTTCAAGCCGAGGATCGACTCACACCACGGTGGCACGTGGGACAGCCCTGTGGGAAAGCCTCGTGGAAAAGCCTCGTGGGAAAGCCTCGAGGGAAAGCCCCTGATCCTTGATCCACGGCGAAGGGAAGCGTGACACTGCTGCTACAGCTCGGGAGGAAAGCACCCGTGCATGCCCCACTCGAGACGAGGACGGACTCCCCTGGGGAGACTCCAGAAGTACCCCAAGATCCATGTCAGCACTGGAGAGGAATCCTCAGGTTCCAGCACCGACTCCACACAAGATCTTAGGCCCCGGCATCAAAGGAGAAGAATCCCGAGAGGCCCCCGAGCAACTCGCATGGGGACTGGCCTTTCCTGAGGCCACCAGAGCGGGTCCCTGAGGTCCCCGTCGTAAGTCGAGAGCACCTGCCGCAACTCGAGAAAAATCCAGGAGGTTCTCCCCTCCAGGCGAGATGAGGCCCATTTCCGCAGAGGCGTCTCGAGGCTAATCACACCTAACATCTGGAACTTCCAAAGGGTCCTTCACACCCTTGCTGCAACTCAAGAAGTTCCCCGACATACCCGTCTCCACTCGAGAGGAAGCACCAGAGTTCTGCCCACATCCAGAGCAGCCCCGTTTCCGCCTCCTAGCTCGACGGAGGGATCCTTTCCCTGCGTGATCGGGAAAGAATTCGCGGCCTTCCTGTCGCATCTCAAGAGGAGGCGCTGAACACAGGAAAGGTGAGAGGAACTCCAGGGTCGTGCCACCATTCCAGAGTCCCCCAGATGTCACAGTCCATTCCAGGGAAACCTGTCTTCCCTGCAATGCCTCGACTTTCAAGCCGAGGATCGACTCACACCACGGTGGCACGTGGAACAGCCCTGTGGGAAAGACTCGTGGGAAAGCCCCGAGGGAAAGCCACAGATCCCTTGATCCAAGCGAAGGGAAGCGTGACACTGCTACTAGAGCTCGAGAGGAAAGCGCACTGCAGGCCCCCACTCGAGACGAGGACTGACTCCCCTGGGGAGACTCAGAAGTACCCCAAAATCCATGTCAGCACTGGAGAGGAATTCTCAGGTTCCGGCACCGACAGCCACACAAGGTCTTAAGCCAGCGTGACACTGCTGCTACAGGCTCGGAGAGGAAAGCTCACGTGCAGGCCCCCACTCGAGACGAGGACTGACTCCCCTGGGAGACTCAGAAGTACCCCAAGATCCATGTCAGCACTGGAGAGGAAATGCTCAGGTTCCGGCACCGACTCCACACAAGGTCTTAGGCCCCGACTTCGACGGGAGAGGAATCCCGAGAGGCCCCCGAGCAAGTCGCATGGGGACTGGCCTTTCCAGAGGCCACCAGAGCGGGTCCCTGAGGTCCCCGTCGTAAGTCGAGAGCACCTGCCGCAACTCGAGAAAATCCAGGAGGTTCTCCCCTCCAGGCGAGATGAGGCCCATTTCCGCTGAGGCGTCTCAGAAGATATTCACACCTAACCTCCGGAACTTCCAAAGGGTCCTTCAGACCCTTTTTGCAACTCAAGAAGTTCCCCGACATACCCCGTCTGCACTCGAGAGGAAGCACGAGAGTCCCGCCCACATCCAAAGGAGCCCCGTTTCCGCCTCCTAGCTCGACGGAGGGATCCTTTCCCTGCGTGCTCGGGAAAGAATTCCCGGCGTTTCCGTCGGCAACTCAAGAGGAGGCGCTCTCCACAGGAAAGGCGAGAGAAACTCCAGGGTCGTGGCCACCCATTTCCAGAGTCCACCAAATGTCTCAGTCCATTCCAGGGAAACCTGTTTTCCCTGCACTGCCTCCACCTTCAAGCACGAGGATCGACTCACACCGCGGTGGCACGTTGGACAGCCCTGTGGGAAAGCCTCAGGGGAAAGCCTCGTGGGAAAGCCTCGAGGGAAAGCCACAGATCCCTTGATCCACGCGAAGGGAAGCGTGACACTGCTGCTACAGCTCGGGAGGAAAGCGCACGTGCATGCCCCCACTCGAGACGAGGACTGACTCCCCTGGGGAGACTCCAGAAGTACCCCAAGATCCAAGTCAGCACTGGACAGGAATTCTCACGTTTCGGCACCGACACCACACAAGGTCTTAGGCCCCGGCATCGACGGGAGAGGAATCCCGAGAGCCCTCCGAGCAACTGGCATGTGGACTGGCCTTTCCTGAGGCCACCAGAGAGGGTCCCTGAGGTCCCTGTCGTAAGTCGAGAGCACCTGCCGCAACTCGAGAAAATCCAGCAGGTTCTCCCCTCCAGGCGAGATGAGGCCCATTTCCGCTGAGGCTTCTCGAGGCTAATCACATCTAAACTCTGGAACTTCCAAAGGGTCCTTCACACCCTTGCTGCAATTCAAGAAGTTCCCCGACATACCCGTCTCCACTCGAGAGGAAACACGAGAGTTCTGCCCACATCCAGAGGAGCCCCGTTTCTGCCTCCTAGCTCGAGAGGAGGGATCCTTTCCCTGCGTGGTCGGGAAAGAATTCCCCGGAGTTCGGTCGCATCTCAAGAGGAGGCGCTCTCCACAGGAAAGGCGAGAGGAACTCCAGGGTCCTGCCACCATTCCCAGAGTCCCCCAGATGTCTCAGTCCATTCCAGGGAAACCTGTTTTCCCTGCACTGCGTCGACTTTAAAGCAGAGTATTGACTCACACCACTGTGGCACGTGGACAGCCCTGTGGGAAAGCCTCGTGGGAAACCCTCGTGTAAAAAGCCTCGAGCGAAAGCCACAGATCCCTTGATCCACGCGAAGGGAAGCGTGACACTGCTGCTACAGCTCGGGAGGAAAGCGCACGTGCATGCCCCCACTCGAGACGAGGACTGACTCCCCTGGGGAGATTCCAGAAGTACCCTAAGATACATGTCAGCACTGGAGAGGAATCCTCAGGTTCCGGAACTGTATCCAGACAAGGTCTCAGGCCCCAGCATCGACTGGAGAGGAATCCCGAGAGGCCCCGGAGCAACTCGCATGGGGACTGGCCTTTCCTGAGGCCAGCAGAGCGGGTCCCTGAGGTCACCGGTCGTAAGTCAAGAACACCTGCCGCAACTCGAGAAAATCACAGGAGGTTCTCCCCTCCAGGCGAGATGAGGCCCAATTCCACTTAGGCGTCTCGAGGCAAATCACATCTAACATCTGGAACTTCCATAGGGTCCTTCACACCGTTGCTACAACTCAAGAAGTTCCCCGACATACCCGTCTCCACTCGAGAGGGAGCACGAGAGTCCCACCCACATCCAGAGGAGCCCCGTTTCCGCCTCCTAGCTCGAGAGGAGGGATCCTTTCCCTGAGTGGTCGGGAAAGAATTCCCGGTTTTCCCGTCGCATCTCAAGAGGAGGCGCTCTCCACAGGAAAGGCCAGAGGAACTCCAGGGTCGTGTCACCATTCCCAGAGTCCCCCAGATGTCTCAGTCCATTCCAGGGAAACCTGTTTTCCCTGCACTGCCTCCACTTTCAAGCCGAGGATCGACTCACACCACGGTGGCACGTGGGACAGCCCTGTGGGAAAGCCTCGTTGGAAAGCCCCGTGGGAAAGCCTCATGGGAAAGCCCCGAGGGAAAGCCACAGATCCCTTGATCCAAGCGAAGGGAAGCGTGACACTGCTACTAGAGCTCGAGAGGAAAGCGCACCTGCAGGCCCCACTCGAGACGAGGACTGACTCCCCTGGGGAGACTCAGAAGTACCCCAAAATCCATGTCAGCACTGGAGAGGAATTCTCAGGTTCCGGCACCGACGCCACACAAGGTCTTATGACACTGCACAGCTCGAGATTGCACGAGACCTGACTAGGGTTCCCTCTCAGGTTTCCACACAAGGTCTTAGGCCCCGACTTCGACGGGAGAGGAATCCCGAGAGGCCCCCGAGCAAGTCGCATGGGGACTGGCCTTTCCTGAGGCCACCAGAGCGGGTCCCTGAGGTCCCCGTCGTAAGTCGAGAGCACCTGCCGCAACTCGAGAAAATCCAGGAGGTTCTCCCCTCCAGGCGAGATGAGGCCCATTTCCGCTGAGGCGTCTCGAGGCTAATCACACTAACCTCTGGAACTTCCAAAGGGTCCTTCACACCCTTTTGCAACTCAAGAAGTTCCCCGACATACCCCGTCTGCACTCGAGAGGAAGCACGAGAGTCCCGCCACATCCAAAGGAGCCCGTTTCCGCCTCCTAGCTCGAGAGGAGGGATCCTTTCCCTGCGTGTCGGGAAAGAATTCCCCGTTCCGTCGCATCTCAAGAGGAGGCGCTCTCCACAGGAAAGGCGAGAGGAACTCCAGGGTCGTTCCACCATTCCCAGAGTCCCCAGATGTCTCAGTCCATTCCAGGGAAACCTGTTTTCCCTGCACTGCCTCGACTTTCAAGCCGAGGATCGACTCACACCACGGTGGCACTTGGGACAGCCCTGTGGGAAAGCCTCGTGGAAAAAGCCTCGTGGAAAGCCACAGATCCCTTGATCCACGCGAAGGAAGCGCGACACTGCAGCTACAGCTCGGGAGGAAAGCACACGTGCATGCCCCCACTCGAAATGAGGACTGACTCCCTGGGGAGACTCCAGAAGTACCCCAAGATCCATGTCAGCACTGAGAGGAATCCTCAGGTTCCGGCACTGACTCCGCACAAGATCTTAGGACCCGGCAACGAAGGGAGAGGAATCTGAGAGGCCCGAGCAATTCGAATGGGGACTGGCCTTTCCTGAGGCCACCAGAGCGGTCCCTGAGGTCCCGTCGTAAGTCAAGAACACCTGCCGCAACTCGAGAAAATCCAGGAGGTTCTCCCCCTCCAGGCGAGATGAGGCCCATTTCCGCTGAGGCGTCTCGAGGCTAATCACACCTAACCTCTGGAACTTCCAAAGGGTCCTTCACACCCTTGCTGCAACTCAAGAAGTTCCCCGACATACCCGTCTCCACTCGAGAGGAAGCACGAGAGTCCCGCCCACCCAGAGGAACCCGTTTCCGCCTCCTAGCTCGAGAGGAGGGATCCTTTCCCTGCGTGGTCGGGAAAGAATTCCCGGCTTTCCCGTCGCATCTCAAGAGGAGGCGCTCTCCATAGGAAAGGCGAGAGGAACTCCAGGGTCGTGCCACCATTCCCAGAGTCCCCAGATATCTCAGTCCATTCCAGGGAAACCTGTTTTCCCTGCACTGCCTCGACTTTCAAGCCGAGGATCGACTCACACCACGGTGGCACGTGGGACAGCCCTGTGTGGAAAGCCTCGTGGGAAAGCCTCGAGGGAAAGGCCAGATCCCTTGATCCAACAGAAGGGAAGCATGACACTGCTGCTACAGCTCGGGAGGAAAGCGCACGTGCAAGCCCCACTCGAGACGAGGACTGACTCCCCTGGGGAGACTCCAGAAGTACCCCGAGGTCCATGTGCAGCACTGGAGAGAAATCCTCA
>NW_017205177.1:0-18550 GCF_001704415.2 Capra hircus
ATCGAAAATGCTTTGTCTGAAGATGGAGGAACGCGGTCAGAGGGGCAGGAAGGAGCAACGGCACAGGCTGCGGAGGGATGCCTCTCGCCGGCTCTTCCCCTACAATTGCAAAAGCAATCGAAGGAATATACATTGCGATACACACAGTTCACTATATGCTGGAAAGTATAGTATGGCGAGAATAGAGGAACCTCATATACAAATACTATATATATGTATATGGGTGTGGTTATGGCATAGAGTCCTCCTGGAGGAAGGTGCATTACGAGCAACACTATAGAGCTACCCAGAACTTAACATAGGAGAGGAACTAGACTCTTGGAGGACAAAAACAGAACCTTGTGCATCTGAGCCGACAAGAAGAAAGGAAAACAGTGACCCACAGGACAGCTTGCCTCGGGTGTCAGGAGTCTCTGGTGAAGGCCTGGAATCAGTGGATGCCTGCTGCAGGCTGGGGCTAATGGACTGTAGTAAGTACTATGCCCTGGTGATCTTATTGAGGGAGATCAGCCCATTATCTTGCTCACTTTACCCCACGTGCTCTGAGAGCTAGATTCACTTCGGCGTTGCGAGAGTAAATCAGCTAGGAGGTAGGAGAAACATAACTTCACCTCTATCAAGCAAAGAAAATTGGACTTGAAGATTACTGAGCTTTGTAAAGAACAAGACCTCAGTTTCCCGCTCGTCCATCTCTCGCCATCAGGAAGCTTGGGGCAAGCCATCTTATCCTTCCTGCCATCAGGGGCAAGACAGAACTGATATAAACGGCTACGCACCTCAAGAAAACTAAACCAATCTAAAAACATGGAGCGCCACTAGCCTTAGCCCTAACTCATCCACGAAACTATGAGCATGCCATGTAGGAGCCAGTGCCAAGCACAAGAATCAGGACAAGTCGTCGGTGGAGAGTCTGACAAAATCACTGTCCACCTGGCCGGAGTAACGGGAAGTGGCAGATCCACTTCAAAGCTAATTCCTGGCTCGTGAGAAGCGCCACTGAACCTGTATGAAAAGGCAGAAAAGCATATGAGACACCAAAACAGATATGAAACTCTCGCGCAGGTAGGTAGGTGCGCCCCAATATGCTACTGAGAGATTAGTGGAGTAAATAACTCAGAAAAGAAACAAAGAGGGATGGAGCCAAAGCAAAACAAGCACTCCAGTTAGTGGTGTGAGCTAGTGATGGAAGACAAGGACCTATGCTAGTAAAGAGGCAGATATTGCACTCCAGGAACGGCTGTAATGATAGGCTCGCAGTGAATCAAGCGGAACTTGGAACGTGGTCATAAGCAGGAGTGGCAAAGAGTAAAAGTTGAGCATTTTATGGAATTAGCCGAACTAAAATGGACGGAGGGGGAAATTTAACTCAAGATCGATGCATTATATCTACATACTCGTGGGCAAAATGCGCTTTAGAAGAAATAGAGATGGTCCATGCATACGTGCAACAAACAGAGTCGCGAAATTGCACGTTACTTGAATGCCAATCTCAAAAATGACAGATGATCTTCGTTTGTTTCGAAGGCAAACCGGTTTCCACTGATCTCACCAAGGTGTAATCAAGTCTATGCCATTCGCGTACTAGCTAAGTGGAAAGAAGATAGAGTATGAGATTGAGATGGTAGTCTGAAGAAGCAGCCCCAGAAACCATTACGAACGGTGTTTGACTAGCAACTAACCACCGCCCCACCTCAGACCACCAGGAGACCTAAATTGCTCAGGAAAAAATGTCCTTCTTGCAATTGATAGGGGACGGGTAGGAATGCAGAAAGTCAGAAGTTCAAAGGACACACGTTGGAGTAAAACAGGGACGAAAAATTAGTCCATGAGTATAGCAATTGAAAGCAGGGCAACACTGCTTAATAAGAGTGTCTGGCATAGTGCATACACAGGTCAGTGAAAAAACACCACGATTTATATACGACACACCGGAAGCAGAAGACATCTACACATGGAATATCACCAGATGGCCAACAGTGAGAAATGCAGATTGCATTATATTCTTTGCAACCAAAGATGGAGAATCTCTCACAGTCAGCAAAAACAAGAACGTCAGGAATGACTGTGGCTCCAATCATTGAACTCCTTATTCGCGCAATTCACGACTTAAATTGAAGAAAGTAGGGAAACACTAGACATTCAGGTATGACCAAATCAAGTCCTAATGATTATAAGAGTGGAAGTGAGCAATTAAGATTTAAGGGACTAGATCTCATAGATAAGACGTGCTTGATGAACTATGGACAGAGGTTCATGACATTGTGTAGGAGATAGGGACTTAGGATTAAGATCATCCCAAGAAAAAGAAATGCAAAAAAAGCAAAATGGCTGTCTGAGGAGGCCTTACAAATAGCTGTGAAAAGAAGAGAAGCCAAAAGCAAAGGAGATAAGGAAAGATATACCCATTTGAATGCAGAGTTCCAAAGAAGGCAAGGAGAGATAAGAAAGCCTTCCTCAGTGATCAATGCAAAGAAATAGAGGAAAACAATAGAATGGGAAAGACTTGAGATCTCTTCAAGAAAATTAGAGATACCAAGGGAATATTTCCTGCAAAGATGGGCTCAATAAAGGACAGAAATGGTGTGGACCTAACAGAAGCAGGAGATATTAAGAAGAGGTGGCAAAAATACACAGAAGACTGTACAAAAAAGATCTTCACAACCCAGAAATTGAGCAAGACCCAGATGCTTATTACTTCAAGAGGATAATGTTCAGTGTAACCATTAAGCCCTTCAAGATAGTGTGATCTGTTTAAGAAATGAGATACTTGGGACAGGAAACTTGGGGAAGTAAATTTGACCCAAGGCATTGCAAGCAAATCTAGAATATCAAGATCAGTGGTTAAGAGATTAAAAAAAGAATTGGCCACAATCCTCTAAGGAGCAGATTGTTGAATTAGGACACTGGAGTTACAATTACAGTCAGTAGGCCAGTAGGCCTTGGTAGGCCTTGGTAGGAAGAAGAAACTGAGCGGCAGAGGCAAGGATATCTCTTGATTCCACTATGATGACACTATCATGGATTCAGTTAGAAGATTAATCTTTTGCTTTACAATGACTGCCTAATGAGTCATTTATTTCTTAATAGTTAAATTTATGAGATTTTGAAAGAGAGAACAAATTGTGATTAACCTCAAATCTAATCCTACTCTTGTAGTTCTGTCCCAAAGAGGAAAAAAACCAACTGATTAGTTAACATTGTATCAAAACTGAAAAAAAGAATCAGGCCAGGAACTACTCTTGGGTCACCAATCTCTTCCCTTGTGTCTTTCTCTACTACACTTCTAGGGCTTCCCAGGTGGTCCAGATGGTGAAGAATCTGCCTGCAATGCAGAATACCTGGGTTTGATCTGCAGGTTGAGAAGATTCCCTGGAGAAGGGAATGGCTACCCACTCTAGGATTTTTGCTTGGAGAATTCCATGGACAGAGGAGCTTGGCAGGCTATAGTCCATAGGGTCACAAAGATTTGGACACTACTGAGCAACAAACACTTTGACTTCACTACTAAGCTTCTAACTATACCCCAGGCTATGTGACTCCTTTTGCTACTATGATAATTTCTTCCTAGAAATTTCATTCAGTTCCTTATTGGCTTTAAACGACACCCATCTACTGCTGTGTAAATTTATTTCTCCAATCCAGACTTCTTCCCTGAACTCCAGATTCATATATCTAAATACGTATTTAACTATGTAATACATGTGGCAGCCTTAACACGTGAAAACATACATCTTCATTCTAGGATTCCAAACCAACTCTTCTCCCAGCCACTATAAATGTCACTGCCACCCACTTGGTTGCTCAAATTGAAAAGTTACTGATTCCACTCATTCTCTTATCCCCCACTATGGCCAATCCACCTGCAAAAGTTCTTTGGATTCTACTGCCAAAGGCTCTCATAATCTTTCTATTTCTCATCATGCCATCCGCCACTAGGCACCATCTCTTACCAGGATCAATAAAATGGCCTTGAAAGTCACTTCTCTCTTCCAATTTTGTCCTCTTCTTCCTCTTCTACCCAGTTTTATACATATAATCCTTAAAACATAATTGAGATCACTTTCTCTCTCTATGGAAGCCCTACTGTGATGTTCAAATGCACTAGATAAAAACAGGAACCCCTTAGCCACAGCTGAAGGTCCTATTGAATCTATCCCCACCAAATCATCTAAATTCACGTGTGAGCAATCTCCACTTCAATCTCTCCATGCATGTCAGATTCATCTTTTTTCCCCCCAAAGCTACCAAACTTATACCCACCTTAAGGTTTTCATAGTGCTTTTGTTATCTTCCTAAAATGTTAATGCTTCTATTCTTCCCATGCCTACCTACTTCCTGTCATCTGGATCTTGTTTTAAATGTGACTTCTTCTGTGTCCTGTCCATTCATATATTCCCCAGTCACTCTCCATCCTCATGAGGAGTGGCCCGCGATCATGGGGAGTGGCAATGGCCAGTACTCAAATATATAATTATTTACTTACTTGTGTACATTTATTTTCTGTCTTGATCTGACTGAAATATAAGCTCTAACAGTATAGGAAATTGTCTCCTTATGTGAGTGCGCAAAAAATATCACTAAAAGTCCTTGAACTAAAAAATGAGTATCTCAGGCTCTCTCTTCTGTTTTGTTACATGTTTTCTCTAATGGTCACTTGTAGACATGATTACTAAAAGCTCCCATCTCTTCAAACATACACAAATGAGAATAAATATTGAAAGGTGGAAAAGAAAATCAGAAATGGTGCTATAATTCCATCTTATAATTTACTTTATAGCTGTGTTATGATACTTAAGAAAATGTTCTTTGTATTTCTGTAAAATGTCTGGAAAACAGACATTCATTATAAATGTATATTTCTTAAAAAATAGTTTTCACATATTTATTAGAAAAATTTCAAAACTAATTTCACAGGCCTTGGTATAATATACAGAAAGTTATTTATTTTTATATACATTTTAAAAGATCAACATTAACAACTTAATATAAAAAGCCTCTATTTTATCCCCTTCCTCAGAGAGGGGTAAATAGTAGCATAGAATTGTATTAAGTAAAATTAAATTCTTTTATTTCTCAGAAATATTAGGAATGCCTATTGGCATGTGTATCCTTCTACTTGAATGAAATATTAGTTTCTTTCAGATACAGCATACCTATTACTAGAATAAGCCCCTAAGATACTGCACATACTACATTATAATTTAATGCAATTTTTGAGGATGAACAAGACATTTTTCTTCTTGTGGAAATCTCATGATGTGAGAACACATTGTTCACATGCCATGCTTACTTTATGTATCTTTTCTCTTTCCAAATTCAAGTTCTGTTCTATAAGTGGAAAAGAAAATGATGTTCATTTTCTTGAAAATAAATGTGAGAAAGTGAAAACCCAAAAACTAAAAGGAAAAGCATTCTTAACTACCAGAAATATAAAACCTTTACTTCCTGACAATTCTGAATGTTTTAATCTGCTTCTACAACCATTACAGATTTTCAAAATTTTAATTATATTTTCAGACAGGGGGAAATAAGGTACTTAAAAATATTATGGAGAGTTTTCAGCAGTAGCTAAAACTATACAGTTATTACTTTTAATAATTTTTTAAAAACTGACAAATAAGAGCAGTTAGAAATGTTAAATATTGAAGGTTTAAAAATAAAATCAAAATTATTTTTTAATTAAATTAAAAATAAGTTTGAAAGTTCTATTTTTATTTCATCATAGCATTTATGTTAAATGTCACAAATATATGGTTCTTATTTTCTTTTTTTAATTTAAATTTATTTATTTTATTTGGAGGCTAATTACTTTACAATATTGTATTCATTTTGCCATACATCAACATGAATCCACCACGGGTGTACATGTGTTCCCCATCCTGAACCCCTCTCCCACCTCCCTCCCTGTACCATCCCTCTGGGTCATCCCAGTGCACCAGCCCCAAGCATCCTGTATCCTGTATCGAACTTGGACTGGCGATTTGTTTCCTAAAAGATATTATACGTGTTTCAATGCCATTCTCCCAAATCATCCCACCCTCTCCCTCTCCCACAGAGTCCAAAAGACTGTTCTATACATCTGTGTCTCTTTTGCTGTCTTGCATACAGGGTTATTGTTACCATCTTTCTAAATTCCATATATATGCGTTAGTATACTGCATTGGTGTTTTTCTTTCTGGCTTAATTCCCTCTGTATAATAGGCTCCAGTTTCATCCACCTCATTAGTATTCTTTTTAATGGCTGAGTAATACTCCATTGTGTATAAGTACCACAGCTTTCTTATCCATTCATCTGCTGATGGACATCTAGGTTGCTTCCATGTCCTGGCTATTATAAACAGTGCTGTGATGAATATCGGGGTACATGTGTCTCTTTCAATTCTGGTTTCCTCGGTGTGTATGCCCAGAAGTGGGATTGCTGGGATTGGGTCATAAAGCAGTTCTATTTCCAGTTTTTTAAGGAATCTCCACACTGTTCTCCATAGTGGCTGTACTAGTTGGCTTTCCCACCAACAGTGTAAGAGGGTTCCCTTTTCTCTACACCCTCTCCAGCATTTATTGCTTGTAGACTTTTTGATTGCAGCCATTCTGACTGGCGTGAAATGGTACCTCATTGTGGTTTTGATTTGCATTTCTCTGATAATGAGTGATGTTGAGCATCTTTTCATGTGCTTGTTAGCCATCTGTATGTCTTCTTTGGAGAACTGTCTATTTAGTTATTTGGCCCATTTTTTGATTGGGTCGTTTATTTTTCTGGAATTGAGCTACAGGAGTTGCTTGTTCTACAGACACACAAATACACACCCTTGTATCATTTTATACATGTAATTAGCTGTAGTTAGAAATATCTTGAAATTCTGAGAAGTCTTTCCCTCAAAAGATCATTTGAATACCATATAATTTACCACAACTTTCAGCCTCTCACTTCCCTGGACTTCCATCTTACATTTCCACTTGCTTTAGCATTTACAGGCCCAAAGCTTCACAAAGCTTCAAACACTATTAAAACCAATTTTCAGAAATGACATCACAAAGATGAGGGCAAAGGAGACCCGACCTCTACCTCTACACAAAGATGAGCGATTAGACAGTTTGTTTTTGTGTAGTCTCCCATGGACTATAGCTGGCCAGGTTTCTCTTTCCATGGGATTTCCCAGGCAAGAATACTGGAGTGGGTTGCCATTTGCTTCTCCAAAGGATCTTACCAACCCAGGGAACAAACCTGCCTGCATTGACAGGTGGATTTTTTATTGTTGAGCCACCAGGAAAGCCCAATTAGACAGCTGCTGCTGCTGCTAAGTCACTTCAGTCATGTCCGACTCTGTGTGACCCCATAGATGGAAGCCCACTAGGCTCTGCCGTCCCTGGGATTCTCCAGGCAAGAACACTGGAGAGGGTTGCCATTTCCTTCTCCAATGCATGAAAGTGAAAAGTGAAAAGTGAAAGTGAAGTCGCTCTGTCATGTCCGACTCTTAGCGACTCCATGGACTGCAGCCCACCAGGCTCCTCCATCCATGGGATTTTCCAGGCAAGAGTACTGGAGTGGGGTGCCATTGCCTTCTCTGAATTAGACGGCTGAGTGAAGTCGCTCAGTCGTGTCCAACTTTTTGTGACCCCATGAACTGTAGCCTACCAGGCTCCTCTGTCCACGGGATTTTCCAGGCAATAGTACTGGAGTGGATTGCCATTTCCTTCTTCAATGAATGAACTGAACAAGTACAGTATTGCAGACTAGAGGAGAACAAAGGTATATTTCAGGTCCCTGAAATGTGACAGGGACAATCAGAAACAGCATTAAGAAAGCATTAGACAGCTATCCACATACAAAAACAGTTCTAGTAAAGCTCTGGAGTCCACTTAAGAAAATTCAGCAACACAGTAGAACAACAAAAACAAAACTTAGAAATGCACAAGAAGAGAAGGAAGACAGTTTAGTTTTGCCTTCATCATCCAATCCCTCAAGTCAGTATTCTTCAGCACCAAGCCAGAACACCCCAGGAAGAAAGACTTTCTCTACTAAGAAAGGAAGAGTCGGTTAAGTGACCAGCTTCCTCAGCCTTTTGGGGCACCACAAAAAATTCCCACTTTTATTTCACCCCACTAAGACCAGCAAGGCTAAGATCCATAGAGATAACTAGGAACAAAAGAAAAATAAAGCAAGGATATCAGTAGCAACCACCCACTGGGAGTGCTCATGGTTCACAGTGACTTGCTTTATAGATAAACTCAGCAGCTTTTGCCACTGAAGAAAGAACAAATGGCCATCACAGCTGCCATGGATCCCCTGTAGGTTTCACCAGCTTTCACTCCACAGGGATTCACATTGGCTGGCACTGCCTGCCTGAATGTCTTCCTCCTCCCTCCCCCTCCCTTCTCCATTCCCTGCAAGAGCCCAGAAACTACACCAGAAGCCAGCCAGCTATGTCAGTGAAAGATACCAGCCTAGACTACTGCAGCTGAACCCCATCACCAAACATGTGCTCAGGCCTAGTTACTCTGGCCAATATCCCTGATGAATACAGATGCAAAAATCCTCAACAAAATAATAGCAATACAAATTCAACAGCGCATTTATAATGTTCAAAATCATGATCATGTAGGATTTATTTCTGAGATGCAAGCAAGGATGGTTCAACATACACAAATCAATAAATGTGATACACCATGCCACACAATAGAAGCAAAGA
This sequence comes from Capra hircus, assembly GCF_001704415.2. Classification (NCBI taxonomy): domain Eukaryota; kingdom Metazoa; phylum Chordata; class Mammalia; order Artiodactyla; family Bovidae; genus Capra; species Capra hircus. The sequence goes on from NW_017205177.1 coordinate 8,688, forward strand.
CAAAAATTATATGATCATGTCAACGTGCATGTCAAAGCATTTGACAAAATTCAACATCTTTTCATGATAAAAGCTCTCAACAAAGTAGGTATAGAAGGAATATACCTCAACATAAGAAAGGAAAAAAAGGACAAGCTCACAGCTAACATCACACTCAATGGTGAAAGGCTGAAAGCATTCCCTCTGATACCAGGAATAAGACATTTAATGCCCATTTTCATCACTTTTATTCAACATAGTATTGGAAGTCCTAGCTAGAGCAATAAAAGGCATGCAAATTGAAAAATAAGTAAAATTGTCTGTATTTGCAAATAACATAATCTTATAGAAAGTCATAAAGACTTCACCTAAAACTATTAGAAATAATAAATAAACTCAGTAAAGTTGCAGGATACAAGATTAATACACACAGAACTTTCCTGGTGGCCCAGTGGTTAGGAATACACCTTCCAATGCAGGGGACACAGGTTTGATCTCTGGTTGGGGAACTAAGATCCCACATGCTGCGGGACAACTAAGCCCACATGCTTCAATTAAGTGGATTAAAATGCCCATATTACCCAAAGCCATCTATAGATGCGATGCAATCTTTATGAAAATTCCAATGGCATCTTTATACAGAAAGAGAACAATCCCCAAATTCATATGGAACTACAAAAGACCACAAAATCCAAAACAATTTCTAGAAATGGCAAAGCTGTGGGCATCATACTTTCTAATTTTGATCTACACTACAAAGCTATATCAATCAAAATAGTATGGCATTGGCATAAAAGTAAACACCCACATAGCATTAGTGGTAGAGCATCTGCCTGCCAATGAGGGAGATGCAAGAGATGCAGGTTCAACCCCTGGGTTAGGAAGATCCCCTAGAGAAGGAAATGTCAACCCATTCCAGTATGCTTTCATGGAGAATCTCATGAACAAAGGAGCTTGGCGTCCATGGGGTTACAAATAGCTGGACAAGACTGAGCGCACACACACACACTGGCTTATAAACGGACACACAGGTCAAAGGAATAAAGTTAAGAGCCCAGAAATAAAACTTTGAATATATGGTCAACTAATATTTGACAAGGGAGCCAAGAAAACTCAATATAAAAAGGATAGTCTCTTAAATAAATCATGTTGGGAAAATTGGATAACCACATGTGCAAGAATAAAATTAGACCCCTTTCTTACATACCTTACAAAAAGCTGGAAATTTACTAAATATTTAAACATGAAAACTGACACTGTAACAGCCCTAGAGGAAAACAGGAAAAACTCTGCTGACATTGGTCTTGACAAAGGTTTTTTTTTGGATATGACACCAAAAGCACAAGCAACAAAGGCAAAAATTAGTAAGTGGGACTATACCATCCTAAAAAGCTTCTGCATAACAAAAGAAATGAACAACAAAATGAAAATGCAACATAAGATATGGGAAAAATATTTATAAATCACATATCTGATAAGCTAATATAAAAATATATGAACTCATACAAATCAATAGAAAAAAAACAATTAAAAATAAGGCAGAGAAATGGAACAGACATTTTTAAAAGACAAACTGACAAATGGTATATGTTCACTACAGTATTACTTATAATATCTGAGATATGGAAAAAAACTTAGGTGTTCATCACTGGAAAAATTGATAAAGAAGTTGTGGTCTGTATGTTCAATGGAATATAATTCAGCCATGTAAAGAAGGAAATCCTGCCATAGGCAACAACATGGATGGACCTTGAAGGCATTATGGTGAGTGAAATAAGTCAGACAGAGAAAGATAAGCGCCATATGATATCATTTGTAAGTGGAATCTAAAGAAGTTGAAACCACAGAAACAATGAGTAGAATGATGTTTACCAGAGGTTAGAAATTGGGGAAAATGGTGAGATGTTACTCAAAAGTGATACGATGAATAATGTGCAGCATGTTGACTATTATAATAATACTATATTATATACTAGAAAACTGTCAAACGAGTATCTTTAGTGTTCTCACTACAAAAAACAAATGGTAATTACATGAGATGATTGCAGTGTTAGCTAACACTATGGTGGGAATAATTTTGCAATTTATAAGTTTATCAAATTAGCACATAGCACTTACTCTTACACAATGTTATATATCTCAATATAGCTATCAAAAACTATCAGTTCTACTTACCCAAATCACTTCAGTTCAGTTCAGTTCAGTTCATTCCCTCCAGTCATGTCCGACTCTGCGACCCCATGAATCGCAGCACACCAGGCCGGCCTGTCCATCACCAACTCCCGGAGTTCACTCAGACTCACGTCCATCGAGTCAGTGATGCCATCCAGCCATAATACACCTCAAATAACTGTCATCTACACGAACTCATCCAAAAAATGTTTTCACAAAAATAGCAATCCTTACTCCTGGGCAGACACCCAGAGAAAACCATAATTCAAAAAGAAACATACATCCCAATGTTCATTGCAGCACTATTTACAATAGGTAGGCATGGAAGCAAACCTAAATGTCTATCAACAGAGGAATAAAGATGATGTGGTACATATATACAATGGAATATTACTCAGCCATAAAAAAAACCAAAATAATGCCATTTGTAGCAACATGGGTGAACCTAGAGATTGTCATAAGGAGTGAAGTAAGTCAGACACAGAAAAACAAATATCATATGCTATTACTTATGCATGGAATCTTAGGGGGGAAAGGGGGTACCAATGAACTTATTTACAAAACAGAAGTAGGAGTCACAGATATAGAAAATAAACGTATGGTTACCAGGGGATAAGGTGGGGAGCAATTTAGTGGGAAGAAGACTGGGATCGACATATATACAGTACTATAAATAAAATGTAACTAATAAGGACCTACTGTACAGCACTACTCAATATTCTCTAATGCTCTATATGAGAAAGGAATCTAAAAAAAGTGGATATATGTATTGTACAGCTGACTCTGCTGAACACCTGAAAATAACACAGCACTGTAAATCAACTATGCTCCAATAATTTCTTCAAAGAAAACTTCACATATATCATTGTATTAATTTGCCAGAGCTACCATCACAAAGTATCATTAAGTAATTGGCTTAAACTACAGAAATTTATTTTCTCCCTTTTTGGAGAAATTTAGTTTCTCGCAATTCAGAGGCTAGAAGTCCATAATTAATCTTGGCATTTGTAGTAGTTTACATTGTGTCATGCATCCAGTTATTAAAATGGTTTGGTTAACTTTTTAACTGGCCTGAGGATGGCTATAAGACTGGTTTAATAAGTACTAGTAACATAAATTTTATTTTCATGAATCATTGTAGTTTATCATGACTTTGTCCACATCACCGGCTGTTTATTGGCAGGAAAATGACTGTCATAATGCAGCATTAGACTCCTCAGGAAGCAAACATAGCTAATGGCAATATGACATTATAGGAAAAAAGACAGTATAATCTAAAAACTTCTAAAGTTTTTAATGTGTGGATTTTTTTTTCTATATTTTAATATATTTCTCAACCAGTTCTGCAAGGTAAAAGACCAAAACTTCAAAAAGCTGAGTACTCTAATTCTAGAAAATACTAGATTATATATGATTATATTTTATATGATTACATTTCTTGCTTCAGTTGCAATACTACCAATTTCAGCTCCAACATTAAACAGCTTTGAAGTGTCATTCTCATCTTTACAATGAGAAAAATAGCTCAACAAACTGAAAATTGATGACTTTCCTTGGGCCCATAAGAGAATAGAAGTTGTAAGGCCAACCACCAGCAATGAAATCTACAGAGACAAGCAAGATGAATAGAGAATCTCAGCCAAGATTTGCTGAACCAGAGTAGAAGCTGCTAGAGCTATCAACCGGTAGGAACACTGGACTGGTACTTTAGACCCAGGAAGCTGCTTAGGGACTGGCAGGAAAGAGACAAAAACCCAAAGTCCACAGTCTTACAGGTACCCTCATACTTATGTGCGGTTTGTCTCCAGGAACTCCATCAAATTCCCAGAGGGAAGGGCCAAAAAAGATCCCCTTCCACTTCTGGCAACAGTTGAGAAAAGCAACCATAATCAAATACACCAAAGGGATTCTCCCAGGGGAAAAAGTCTACTATATTAAGTAGTATTAACTATTATTAATTATTAATTGCTGTATTTACTGTCTTTTTTAAAATTTTTGTATTCCTAATGGTTTGACGTGACCTGCCTCTTGAGAAACCTGTATGCAGATCAGGAAGCAACAGTTAGAACTGGACATGGAACAACAGACTGGTTCCAAATAGGAACCTACAGTTAAGGCTGTATATTGTCACCGCCTGCTTATTTAACTTCTATGCAGAGTAACCTCATGAGAAATGCTGGGATGAATGAAGCACAAGCTGGAATCAAGACTTCTGGGAGAAATATCAATAACCTCAGATATGCAGATGACACCACCCTTATGGCAGAAAGGGAAGAGGAACTAAAAAGCCCTCTTGATGAAAGTGAAAGAGGAGAATGAAAAAGTTGGCTTAAAGCTCAACATTCAGAAAACGAAGATCATGGCATCCAGTCCCATCACTTCATGGGAAATAGATGGGGGAACAGTGGATACAGTGGTCAGACTTTATATTTTGGGCTCCAAAATCACTGCAGATGGTGACTGCAGCCATGAAATTAAAAGACGCTTACTCCTTGGAAGAAAAGTTATGACCAACCTAGATAGCATATTAAAAAGCAGAGACATTACTTTGTCCGCAAAGGTCTGTCTAGTCAAGGCTATCGTTTTTCCAGTGGTCATGTATGGATGTGAGAGTTGGACTATAAAGAAAGCTGAGCACCAAAGAATTGATGTTTTTGAACTGTGGTATTGGAGAAGACTCTTGAGAGTCCCTTGGACTGCAAGGAGATCAAACCAGTCCACCCTAAAGGAAATCAGTCCTGAATATTCATTGGAAGGACTGATATTGAAGCTGAAACTGAAGGGTTAATAGGGTAGCAGAGATGTGCCTGCAAACGGGTCTCTCTGCTCGGGCTGAGTGTCCTTGCATACGAGGAGTTCTGCCAAAGAGTCTGGACACAGCCTTGAGTATAATGGACCCTTGCAAATGAGGGAGCATTCCCTTCTTGAGATAAGAAGGAGATGGGGGCTTTGGGCAGACTCTGCAGTAGACAGAGATTTCATTCCCCTTTGTTGTATAATAACATGTATGCACCTGCACTGTACTGAAAAGTCTTATTCATACAGTCTGGAATTCTGCCTAGGGGCTTTATAATAATAAACAGCAATTAGTTTTTTGCCCAGTTCTGTTCCTCCGGCCGGAGTGGTGTATGTGTCGTCTGTCCTTTGTGTGTGTCTTGTTTTTATGTCATTTCACTCATAATCACCAGTAATCAACAGAAACTGCAATATTTTAGCCACCTGATACAAAGAGCTGACTCATTTGAAAAGATCCTGATGCTGGGAAAGATTGAGGGCAGGAGAAGAGGACAACAGAGGATGAGATGGTTGGGTGACATCACAACTCAATGGAGATAGGTTTGGGTGGACTCTGGGAGTTGGTAATGGACAGGGAGGACTGGCGTGCTTGCAGTTCATGGGGTCGCAAAGAGTCAGACACAACTGAGTGACTGAACTGAACTGAATGGTTTTGACAGCTTGAGGCCTCGCTGACCCCTTACTGGTTTCAAATGCAAATGCAGAGACCACGCACCAACTGTCTCCTTTATCAGGATCTCACATTTTGGGGCGGTAATCCACTTACCGTCATCACCTCAAAGCTAGGTAAGAGACAACTACGACCACCCCTATGTCCCTATTCAATACTGAACGTATTCAAGCTGGTCAATACTAAGATTGTTTACCCTCCTTCATCCACTCCTTTCCATGGAAACCATAATGAAAGCTCTTACCCACCATTCTTCCTCCTCTTCTGCTTTATGACAGACACTAGTGCTTCCCCTTATGTACCCCTCACCCCCATGACATGTCATGTCCCTTCTTCTTGGGAAAGATAGTAATAAACTATCATTTCAATGGCAACCATGTCCAGGTACATTGGTCTAACTATATTGCAATTTTTTATTAATATGCTATATTTTAAAACTACTCTGTTGTGGATAGAAGCAAGATACGATGCTGTAAAAAGCAATATTGCATAGGAACCTGGAATGTCAGGTCCATGAACCAAGGCAAATTGGAAGTGGTCAAACAAGAGATGGCAAGGGTGAATATCAACATTCTAGGAATCAGCAAACTAAAATGGACTGGAATTTAACTCAGATGACCATTATATCTACGACTGCAGGCAGGAATCCCTCAGAAGAAATGGAGTAGCCATCATGGTCAACAAAAGAGTCCAAAATGCAGTACTTGGATGCAATCTCAAAAATGACAGAATGATCTCTGTTCGTCTGCAAGGCAAACCATTCAATATCACAGTTATCCAAGTCTATGCCCAACAAGTAATGCTGAAGAAACTGAAGTTGAACAGTTTTATGAAGACCTACAAGACCTTTTAGAATTAACACCCAGAATAGAGAGAGGGAAAGATGGCGGAGGAATAGGATGGGAAGATCACTTTCTCCCTCACAAATTCCTCAAAAGAACATTTCAATGCCGAGCAAATTCCACAAAACAACTTCTGTAGGCTGGCAGAGGACATCAGGCAACCAGAAAAGCAGACCATTGTCTTCAAAAACAGGTAGGGAAAATATTAAAAGACGAAAAAGGAGACAAAGGAGGTGGGAGGGAGCTCCGTCCCGGGAAGGAAGCCCGTCCCGGGAAGGGAATTTTAAGAAGAGAGGTTTCCAAACGCCAGGAAACACTCTCCCTGCTGAGTCTGTGGCGAGCCTTGGAAACACAGAGGGCAACATAACAGGAAGGAAAAATAGATAAATAATTAAAACCAACAGATTACAGAGGAATACTCAGCAGGTAAAGGAACAGGAGAGTTGCCCACCAAACCAAACAAAAGAGGAAGAAGTAGAGAATCTACCGGAGAAGGAATTCCGAATATTGATAGTGAAAATGATCCAAAATCTTGAAATCAAAATGGAAACACAGATAAATAGCCTAGAGACAAGGATTGAGAAGATGCAAGAAAGGTTTAACAAGGACCTAGAAGAAATAAAAAAGAGGTAAATTTATAATGAATAACACAATAAATGAGATCAGAAACACTCTGGAGGCAACAAATAGTAGAATAACGGAGGCAGAAGATAGGATTAGTGAAATAGAAGATAGAATGGTAGAAATAAATGAATCAGAGAGGAAACAAGAAAAACGAATTAAAAGAAACGAGGACAATCTCAGAGACCTCCAGGACAATATGAAACCCTCCAACATTCGAATTATAGGAGTCCCAGAAGAAGAAGACAGAAAGAAAGATCATGAGAAAATCCTTGAGGAGATATTAGTTGAAAACTTCCCTAAAATGGGAAGGAAATAATCACCCAAGTCCAAGAAACACAGAGAGTTCCAAATAGGATAAACCCAAGGCGAAACACCCCAAGACACATATTAATCTAATTAACAAAGATCAAACACAAAGAACAAATATTAAAAGCAGCAAAGGAAAAACAACAAATAAACACACAAGGGGATTCCCATAAGGATAACAGCTGATCTTTCAATAGAAACTCTTCAGGCCAGGAGGGAATGGCAAGACATACTTAAAGTGATGAAAGACAATAAGCTACAGCCCAGATTACTGTACCCAGCAAGGATCTCATTCAAATACGAAGGAGAAATCAAAAGCTTTACAGACAAGCAAAAGCTGAGAGAATTCAGCACCACCAAACCAGCTCTCCAACAAATTCTAAAGGATATCCTCTAGACAGGAAACACGAAAAGGGTGTATAAAACCCGAACCCAAAACAATAAAGTAAATGGTAACGGGATCATACTTATTAATAATCACCTTAAACGTAAATGGGTTGAACGCCCCAACCAAAAGACAAAGACTGGCCGAATGGATACAAAAAAAAACAAGACCCCTCTATATGCTGCTTACAAGAGACCCCACCTCAAAACAAGGGACACATACAGACTGAAAGTGAAGGGCTGGAAAAAAAGATATACCACGCAAACAGAGAGCAAAAGAAAGCAGGAGTGGCAATACTCATATCTGATAAAATAGACTTTAAAACAAAGGCTGTGAAAAGAGACAAAGAAGGCCACTACATAATGATCAAAGGAACAATCCAAGAAGAAGATATAACAATTATAAATATATATGCACCCAATATAGGAGCACCACAATATGTAAGAGAAATGCTAACAAGTATGAAAGGGGAAATCAACAATAACACAATAATAGTGGGAGACTTTAATACCCCACTCACACCTATGGACAGATCAACTAAACAGAAAATTAACAAAGAAACGCAAACTTTAAATGATACATTAGATCAGTTAGATCTAATTGATATCTATAGGACATTTCACCCCAAAACAATGAATTTCACCTTTTTTTCAAGTGCTCATGGAACCTTCTCCAGGATAGATCACATCCTGGGCCATAAATCTAAACTTGATAAATTCAAAAAAATCGAAATCATTCCAAGCATCTTTTCTGACCATAATGCATTAAGATTAGATCTCAATTACAGGAGAAAAACTATTAAAAATTCCAACATATGGAGGTTGAACAACACACTTCTGAATAACCAACAAATCACAGAAGAAATTAAAAAAGAAATCAAAATATGCATAGAAACTAATGAAAATGAAAGCACAACAACCCAAAACCTGTGGGACACTATAAAAGCAGTGCTAAGAGGAAAGTTCATAGCAATACAGGCATACCTCAAGAAACAAGAAAAAAGTCAAATAAATAACCTAACTCTGACAACTAAAGCAACTAGAAAAGGAAGAGTTGGAGAACCCCAGAGTTAGTAGAAGGAAAGAAATCTTAAAAATTAGGGCAGAAATAAATGCAAAAGAAACAAAAGAGACCATAGCAAAAATCAACAAAGTCAAAAGCTGGTTCTTTGAAAGGATAAATAAAATTGACAAACCATTAGCCAGACTCATCAAGAAGCAAAGAGAGAAAAATCAAATCAATAAAATTAGAAATGAAAATGGAGAGATCACAACAGACAACACAGAAATACAAAGGATCATAAGAGACTACTATCAGCAATTGTATGCAATAAAATGGACAACGTGAAGAAATGGACAAATTCTTAGCTAAATAAAGTCACAATATCGCACAAACTGAAACCAGGGAAGGAAATAGAAAAATCTTAACAGACCCATCACGAAGCATGGCAAATTGAAACTGGTAATCAGAATCTGTTCCAGGCAAAAAAAAGCCAGTCAGACGGCTCACAGCTGAAGTCAGCCAAAAATTTCGAGAAGAGCTAACACCTACTCTCTCAAACTCATGCCAGAACATAATTGTCAGAGGAAGGGTAAACTTCCAAAATCACTTCTATGAGCCACCATCAAACCCTAATACCAAAACACTGACAAAAAAAAAAAAATGATGTCACAAAAAAGAAAACTACAAGCCAATATCTACTGCTGAACATGGATGCCCAAAAATCCTTTACCACAAAATTCTGAGACAATGCGAATCCAAACAACAACATTAAAAAGATCATTACAAGCCAGACCAAGTGTGGCTTTATCCCAGGGATGCAGGACTTCTTCAATAATCCGCAAATCAGTCTATCTGTAATTCACACATTAACAAATTTGAAAATAAAAACCATAGGTGGGTATCTCAACAGATGCAGAGAAGGCCTGTTGACAAAATTCAACATCATGTATGTAGTAAGTAAAGGCTCTCCATGAAAGGCAGGATATAGAAGGAACATGCCAACATTTAATGAAAGCTATCTATGATCGAAACCACAGGCAAAGCATATCTCAATGGGTGAAAGATCTGGAAAGCATTTCGTAAAGTC
>NW_017205178.1:0-5383 GCF_001704415.2 Capra hircus
TTTCCCTCGAACTTTCCCTGGAGCTTTCCCACGAGGCTTTCCCACGAGCTTTCCCACATGGCGTCCACGTGCCACCGTGGTGTGAGTCGATCCTCGGTTTGAAAGTCCAGGCAGTGCAGGGAAAACAGGTTTCCCTGGAATGGACTGAGACATCTGGGGGACTCTGGGAATTGTGGCACGACCTTGATTCCCTCTCGCTTTCATGTGGAGAGCGCTGCCTCTTGAGATGCCACGGGAACGCCAGGAATTCTTTCCCTACCCTGCAGGGAAAGGATCCCTCCTCTCGAGCCAAGAGGCGGTAACGGGGCTCCTCTGGATGTGGGCGGGACGCTCGTGCTTCCTCTCGAGTGGAGACGGGTATGTCCGGGAACTTCTTGAGTTGCAGGAAGGGTGTGAAGGACCCTTTGTAAGTTCCAGAGGTTAGGTGTGATTAGCCTTGAGACACCTCAGCGGAAATGGGCCTCATCTCGCCTGGAAGGGAGAACCTCCTGGAGTTTCTCAAGTTGTGGCAGGTGCTGGACTTAGGACGGGGAACACAAGGACCCGCTCTGGTGGCCTCAGGAAAGGCCAGTACCCATGCGAGTTGCTCGGGGCCCTCTCGGGATTCCTCTCCGTCGATACCGGGGCCTAAGACCTTGTGTAGAGTCGGTGCCGGAACCTGAGGATTCCTCTCCAGTGCTGACATGGATCTTGGGGTACTTCTGGAGTCTCGCCAGGGGAGTCAGTCCTCGTCCCGAGTGGGGGCATGCACGTGCGCTTTCCTCCCGAGCTGTAGCAGCAGTGTCACGCTTCCCTTCGTGTGGATGAAGGGATCTGTGGCTTTCCCTCTGGGCTTTCCACGAGGCTTTCCCACAGGGCTGTCCCACGTGCCACCGTGGTGTGAGTCGATCCTCGGCTTGAACGTCCAGGCAGTGCAGGGAAAACAGGTTTCCCTGGAATGGACTGAGACATCTGGGGGACTCTGGGAATGGTGGCACGACCCTGGAATTCCTCTTGCCTGTCCCGTGGAGAGTCGCCTCCTCTTGAGATGCGACGGGAAGCGCCGGGAATACTTTCCCGAACACGCAGGGAAAGGATCCCTGCTCTTGAGCTAGGAGGCGGAAACGGGGCTCCTCTGGATGTGGGCGGGACTCTCGTGCTTCCTCTCGAGTGGAGGACGGGAAAGTTGGGGAACTTCTTGAGTTGCAGCAAGGGTGTGAAGGACCCTTTGGAGTTCCAGAGGTTAGGTGTGATTAGCCTCGAGACGCCTAGGCTGAAATGGGCCTCATCTCACCTGGAGAGCAGAACCTCCAGGATTCTCTTGAGTTGGGACAGGTGCTCTCGACTTATGACGGGGACCTCAGGGACCTGCTCTGGTGGCCCACAGGAAAGCCAGTCCCATGCGAGTTGCTCGGCGGGCCTCTCGGGATTCCTCTCTCGTCGATGTCAGTACTAAGACCTTGTGCGGAGACGGTGCCGCAACCTAAGGATTCCTCTCCAGTGCTGACATGGATCTTGGGGTACTTCTGGAGTCTCCCATGGGAGTCAGTCCTTGTCTCGAGTGGGGGCATGCACGTGCGATTTCCTCCTAAGCTGTATCAGCCAGTGTCCCGCTTCCCTTCGCGTGGATCATGGATCAGTGGCCTTCCCTCGAGGCTTTCCCACGAGGCTTTCCCACGAAGCTTTCCAACAGGGCTGTCCCACGTCCACCGTGGTGTGAGTCGATCCTCGGCTTGAAAGTCGAGGCAGTGCAGGAAAAACAGGTTTCCCTGGAATGGACTGAGACATCAGGTGGGACTCTGGGAATGGTGGCACGACCCTGGAGTTCCTCTCGGCCTTTCCTGTGGAGAGCGCCTCTTCTTGAGATGCAACGGAAGCCTGGAATTCTTTCCCAACCACGCAGGGGAAGGTTCACTCCTCTCGATCTAGGAGGGGAAACGGGGCTCCCCTGGATGTGGTCGAGACTCTCGTGCTTCCTCTCGAGTGGAGACGGGTATGTCGTGGAACTTGTTGAGGTGAAGTAAGGGTGTGAAGGATCCTTTGGAAGTGTCTCGACGTTAGGCGTGATTAGCCTCTAGACGCCTCAGCGGAAATGGGCCTCATCTCGCCTGGATGGGAAGAACCTCCTGGATTTTCTCGAGTTGCGGGCCGGTGCTCTCGACTTACGACGGGGACCTCAGGGACCCGCTTGGTGGCCTCAGGAAAGGCCAGTCCCCATGCGAGTTGCTCGGGGGCCTCTCGGGATTCTCTCCAGTCGAAGCCTGGGCTAAGACCTTGTGTGGAGTCGGTGCCTGCAACCTGAAGGATTCCTCTCCCAGTGCTGACATGGATCTTGGGGTACTTCTGGAGTCTCCCCAGGGGAGTCAGTCCTCGTCTCGAGACGGGGGCATGCATGTGCGCTTTCCTCACGAGCTGTAGCAGCTCTGTCATGCTTCGCTTCACGCGTGGATCAAGGATCTGTGGCTTTCCCTCGAGGCTTCCACGAGGCTTTCCCACGAGGCTTTCCCACAGGGCTGTCCACGTTCCACCGTGGTGTGAGTCGATCCTCGGTTGAACGTCTAGGCAGTGCAGGGAAACAGGTTTCCCTGGAATGGACTGAGACATCTGGGGGACTACTGGGAATGGTGGCATGACCCTTGATTCCCTCTCGCCTTTCATGTGGAGGCGCCTCCTCTTGAGATGCCACGGGAACGCCAGGAATTCTTTCCCGACCACCTGCAGGGAAAGGATCCCTCCTCTCGAGCTAGGAGGCGGTAACGGGGCTCCTCTGGATGTGGGCGGGACGCTCGTGCTTCCTCTCGAGTGGAGAAGGGTATGTCCGGGAACTTCTTGAGTTGCAGGAAGGGGTGTGAAGGACCCCTTGTAAGTTCCAGAGGTTAGGTGTGATTAGCCTCGAGACCCCTCAGGTGAAATGGGCCTCATCTCGCCAGGAGAGGAGAACCTCCTGGATTTTCTCGAGTTGCAGCAGGTGCTCTCGACTTACGACGGGGATATCAGGGACCCGCTCTTGTGGCCTCACGAAAGGCCAGTCCCCATGCGAGTTGCTCATGGGCCTCTCAGGATTCCTCTCCCGTCGATGCCGGGACCTAAGATCTTGTGTGGAGTCTGTGCCAAAACCTGAGGATTCCTCTCCATTGCTGACATGTATCTTGGGGTACTTCTGGAGTCTCCCAGGGGAGTCAGTCCTCGTCTCGAGTGGCGGCATGCACGTGCGCTTTCCTCCCGAGCTGTAGCAGCACTGTCACGCTTCCCTTCACGTGGATCAAGGGATCTGTGGCTTTCCTCGAGACTTTCCCTCGAGGCTTTCCCACGAGCTTTCCCACGAGGCTTTCCCACATGGCTGTCCCACGTGCCACCGTGGTGTGAGTCGATCCTCGTTTGAAAGTCCAGGCAGTGCAGGGAAAACAGGTTTCCCTGGAATGGACTGAGACATCTGGGGGGACTCTGGGAATGGTGGCACGACCCTTGATTCCTCTCCCTTTCATGTGGAGAGCGCCCTCTTGAGATGCCACGGGAACGCCAGGAATTCTTTCCCTACCCTGCAGGGAAAGGATCCCTCCTCTCGAGCCAAGAGGCGGTAACGGGCTCCTCTGGATGTGGGCGGGACGCTCGTGCTTCCTCTCGAGTGGAGACGGGTATGTCCGGGAACTTCTTGAGTTGCAGGAAGGGTGTGAAGGACCCTTTGTAAGTTCCAGAGGTTAGGTGTGATTAGCCTTGAGACACCTCAGCGGAAATGGGCCTCATCTCGCCTGGAAGGGAGAACCTCCTGGAGTTTCTCAGTTGTGGCAGGTGCTCTGGACTTAGGACGGGAACACAAGGACCCGCTCTGGTGGCCTCAGGAAAAGGCCAGTCCCATGCGAGTTGCTCGGGCCCTCTCGGATTCCTCTCCCGTCGATACCGGGCCTAAGACCTTGTGTAGAGTCGGTGCCGGAACCTGAGGATTCCTCTCCAGTGCTGACATGGATCTTGGGGTACTTCTGGAGTCTCCCCAGGGGAGTCAGTCCTCGTCCCGAGTGGGGCATGCACGTGCGCTTTCCTCCGAGCTGTAGCAGCAGTGTCACGCTTCCCTTCGTGTGGATGAAGGGATCTGTGGCTTTCCCTCTGGCTTTCCCACGAGGCTTTCCCACAGGGCTGTCCCACGTGCCACCGTGGTGTGAGTCGATCCTCGGCTTGAACGTCCAGGCAGTGCAGGGAAAACAGGTTTCCCTGGAATGGACTGAGACATCTGGGGGACTCTGGGAATGGTGGCACGACCCTGGAATTCCTCTTGCCTGTCCGTGGAGAGCCTCCTCTTGAGATGCGACGGGAACGCCGGGAATACTTTCCCGAACACGCAGGGAAAGGATCCCTGCTCTTGAGCTAGGAGGCGGAAACGGGGCTCCTCTGGATGTGGGCGGGACTCTCGTGCTTCCTCTCGAGTGGAGACGGGTAAGTTGGGGAACTTCTTGAGTTGCAGCAAGGTGTGAAGGACCCTTTGGAAGTTCGAGAGGTTAGGTGTGATTAGCCTCGAGACGCCTAGGCTGAAATGGGCCTCATCTCACCTGGAGAGCAGAACCTCCAGGATTCTCTTGAGTTGGACAGGTGCTCTCGACTTATGACGGGGACCTCAGGGACCTGCTCTGGTGGCCACAGGAAAGGCCAGTCCCCATGCGAGTTGCTCGGGGCCTCTCGGATTCCTCTCTCGTCGATGCAGTACCTAAGACCTTGTGGGAGACGGTGCGCCAACCTAAGGATTCCTCTCCAGTGCTGACATGGATCTTGGGGTACTTCTGGAGTCTCCCCATGGGAGTCAGTCCTTGTCTCGAGTGGGGGCATGCACGTGCGATTTCCTCCTAAGCTGTATCAGCAGTGTCCGCTTCTCCCTTCGCGTGGATCAAGGATCAGTGCCTTCCCTCGAGGCTTTCCCACGAGCTTTCCCACGAAGCTTTCAAACAGGGCTGTCCCACGTGCCACCGTGGTGTGAGTCGATCCTCGGCTTGAAAGTCGAGGCAGTGCAGGAAAAACAGGTTTCCCTGGAATGGACTGAGACATCAGGGGACTCTGGGAATGGTGGCACGACCCTGGAGTTCCTCTCGCCTTTCCTGTGGAGAGCGCCTCTTTTGAGATGCAACGGAAGCCTGGAATTCTTTCCCAACCAAGCAGGGAAGGTTCACTCTCTCGATCTAGGAGGAAACGGGGCTCCTGGATGTGGTCGAGACTCTCGTGCTTCCTCTCGAGTGAGACGGGTATGTCGGGGAACTTGTTGAGGTGAAGTAAGGGGGGGTGAAGGATCCTTGGAAGTTCTCGACGTTAGGCGTGATTAGCCTCTAGACCCCAGCGGAAATGGGCCTCATCTCGCCTGGATGGGAGAACCTCCTGGATTTTCTCGAGTTGCGGCCGGTGCTCTCGACTTACGACGGGGACC
>NW_017205179.1:0-5382 GCF_001704415.2 Capra hircus
AACGGGGTCCTCTGGATGTGGGCGGGACTCTCGTGCTTCCTCTCGAGTGGAGACGGGTTTGTCGGGGAACTTCATGAGTTGCAGCAAGGGTGTGAAGGACCTTTGGAAATTCCAGAGGGTTAGGTGTGATTATCCTCGAGACGCCTCAGCGGAAAATGGGCCTCATCTCGCCTGGAGTGGAGAACCTCCTGGATTTTCTCGAGTTGCGGCAGGTGCTCTCGACTTACGACGGGGACCTCATGGACCCTCTCTGGTGGCCTCAGGAAAGGCCAGACCCCATGCGAGTTGCTCGGGGCGTCTCGGGATTCCTCTCCCCGTCGATGCCGGGCCTAACACTTGTGTGGAGTCGGTGCGGGAACCTGAGGTTTCCTCTCCAGTACTGACATGGACCTTGGGGGTACTTCTGGAGTCTCCCCAGGGGAGTCAGTCGTCATCTCGAGTGGGGGCATGCACGTGCGCTTTCCTCCGAGCTGTAGCAGCGCTGTCACGCTTCCCTTCGCGTATATCAAGGGATCTGTGGCTTTCCCTCGAGGCTTTCCACGAGGCTTTCCCACGAGGCTTTCCCACGAGGCTTTCCCACGAGGCTATCCCACAGGGCTGTCCCACGTGCCACCGTGGTGTGAGTCGATCCTCGGCTTGAAAGAAGAGCAGTACAGGGAAAACAGGTTTCCCTGGAATGGACTGAGGCATCTGGGGAGACTCTGGGAATGGTGGCACGACCCTGGAGTTCCTCTCCTTTCCTGTGGAGAGCGCCTCCTCTTGAGATGCGACGGAAATGCCGGGTATTCTTTCCCGACCACGCAGGGAAAGGATCCCTCCTCTCGAGCTAGGGCGGAAACGGGGCTCCTCTGGATGTGGGCGGGACTCTCGTGCTTCTCTCGAGTAGAGACGGTTATGTCGGGGAACTTCTTGAGTTGCAGCAAGGTGTGAAGGACCCTTAGTAAGTTCCAGAGGTTAGTGTGTTTAGCCTCGAGACGGCTCAGCGAAAATGGGCCTCATCTCGCCTGGATGGGAGAACCTCCTTGATTTTTCTCGAGTTTCGGCAGGTGCTCTCGACTTATGACGGGGACCTCAGGGACCCACTCTGGTAGCCTCACGAAAGGCAAGTCCCCATGCGAGTTGCTCGGGGGCCTCTCGGGATTCCTCTCCCTTCGATGCTGTGGCCTAAGATCTTGTGTGGAGTGGGTGCGGGATTGGGGATTCCTCTCCAGTGCTGACATGTATCTTGGGGTACTTCTGGAGTCTCCCCTGGGGAGTCATCTCTCTCGAGTGGGGGCATGCACGTGGGCTTTCCTCCCGAGCTGTAGCAGCACTGTCACCCTTCCCTTCGCGTGGATCAAGGGATCTGTGCCTTTCCCTCGAGGCTTTCCCACGAGGCTTTCCCACGAGGCTTTCCCACAGGGTTGTCCCACGTGCCAACGTGGTGTGAGTCGATCCTCGCTTGAAAGTCGAGGCAGTGCAGGAAAAGAGGTTTCCTGGAATGGACGGAGACATCTGGTTGACTCTGGGAATGGTGGCAAGACCCTGGAGTTCCTCTCGCCTTTCCTGTGGAGAGCGCCTCCTCTTGAGATGCGACGGGAACGCCGGGGAATTCTTTCCCGACCACGCAGGGAAAGGATCCCTCATCTCGGGATAGGAGGTGGAAACGGGGGCTCCTATGGATGTTGGCGGGACTCTGGTGCTTCCTCTCGAATGGAGACGGGTATGTCGGGGAACTTCTTGAGTTGCAGCAAGGGGTGTGAAGGACCCTTTGGAGTTCCAAGGGTAAGGTGTGATTAGCCTCGAGATACCTCAGCGGAAATAGGTCTCAGCCAGCCTAGAGGGGAGAACCTCCTGAATTTTCTCGAGTTGCGGCAGGTGCTCTCAACTTACGACGGGGACCTCAGGGACCCGCTCTGGTGGCCTCAGGAAAGGCCAGTCCCCATGCGAGTTGCTCGGGGGCCTCTCGGGATTCCACTACGTTCGATGCCGGCGCCTAAGATCTTGTGTGGAGTCGGTGCCGGAACCTGAGGATTCCTCTCTCCAGTGCTGACATGGATCTTGGGGTACATCTGGAGTCTCCCCAGGGCAGTCAGTGCTCTACTCGAGTGGGGCTATGCACGTGCGCTTTCTCTCCGAGCTGTAGCACCAGTGTCACGCTTCCCTTCGCGGGGATCAACGGATCTGTGGCTTTCCATCGAGGCTTTCCCAAGAGGCTTTCCCACGAGGCTTTCCCACAGGGCTGTCCCACTTGTCACCATGGTGTGAGTCGATCCTCGACTTGAAAGTGGAGGCAGTGCAGGGAATACAGGTTTCCCTGGAATGGACTGAGACATCTGGGGGACTCTGGTAATGGTGGCATGACCCTTGAGTTCCTCTCGCCTTTCCTGTGGAGAGCCTCCTCTTGAGATGCGACAGGAACGCAGAGAATTCTTTCCCAAACACGCAGTGAAACGATCCCTCCTCTCAGCTACGAGGGGGAAACGGGGCTCCTCTGGATGTGGGCGGGACTCTCGTGCTTCCTCTCGAGTGGAGAAGGTATGTCGGGGAACTTCTTTGAGTTGCAGCAAGGGTGTGAAGGACCCTTTGCAAGTTCCAGAGGTTAGGTGTGATTAGCCTCAAGACGCCTCAGCGGAAATGGGCCTCATCTCGCCTGGAGGGGAGAACCTCCTGGATTTTCTCGTGTTGCTGCAGGTGCTCTCGACTTACGACGGGGACCTCGGGGACCCGCTCTGGTGGCCTCAGGAAAGGCCAGTCCCCATGCGAATTGCATGGGGGACTCTCGGGATTCCGCTCTCTTCGATGCCGGTGCCTAAGACCTTGTGTATAGTCGGTGCCGGAAACTGATGATTCCTCTCCAGTGCAGACATGGATCTTGGGGTACTTCTGGAGTTTCCCCAGGGGAGTCAGTCCTCGTCTCGAGTGGGGGGGCATGCACGTGCGCTTTCCTCCCGAGCTGTATCAGCAGTGTCAGTCTTCCCTTCGCGAGGATCAAGGGATCTGTGGCTTTCCCTCGAGGCTTTCCCATGAGGCTTTCCCACGAGGCTTTCCACAGGGCTGTCCCACGTACCACCGTGGTGTGAGTCGATCCTCGGCTTGAAAGTCGAGGCAGTGCAGGGAAAACAAGTTTCCCTGGAACGGACAGAGGCATCTGCGGGACTCCGGTTATGGTGGGCACGACCCTGGAGTTCCTCTCGCCTTTCCTGTGGAGAGCGCCTCCTCTTCAAATGCGACGGAAGCGCCGGGAATTCTTTCCCGACTACGCAGGGAAAGGATCCCTCCTCTTGAGCTAGGAGGCAGAAACGGGTCTCCTCTGGATGTTGGCGGTACTCCCGTGCTTCCTCTCGAGTGGAGACGGGTAAGTCAGGGAACTTCTTGAGTGGCAGTAATGGTTGAAGGACCCTTCGGAAGTTCCAGAGGTTAGGTGTGATTAGCCTCGAGATGCCTCAGCGGAAATGGGCCTCATCTCGCCTGGAAGGGAGAACCTCCTTGATTTTGTCGAGGTGCGGCAGATGCTCTCGTTACGGGGACCTCAGGGAGCCGCTCTGGGGGCCTCAGGAAAGGCCAGTCCCCATGCGAGTTGCATGGGGGCTCTCGGGATTCCTCGCACGTCGATGCCGGGGCCTAAGATCTTGTGTGGAGTTGGTGCCGGAACCTGAGGATTCCTCTCCAGTGCTGACATGGATCTTGGGGTTCTTCTGGAGTCTCCCCAGAGGTGTCAGTCCTCGTCTCGAGTGGCGGCATGCACGAGCTCTTTTCCTTCCGAGATTTAGCAGCAGTGTCACGCTTCCCTTCGCGTGGATCAAGGGATCTGTGGCTTTCGCTCGAGGCTTTCCCACGAGTCTTTCCCACGAGGCCTCCCACAGGGGTGTCCCACGTGCCAACGTGGTGTGAGTCGATCCTTGGCTTGAAAGTAGAGGCAGTGCAGGGAAAACAGGTTTTCCCTGGAATGGACTGAGTCATCTGGAGGACTCTGGGAATGGTGGCACGACCCTGGAGTTCCTCTCGCCATTCCTGTGGGAGAGCGCCTCCTCTTGAGATGCTACGGGAACGCCTGGAATTCTTTCCCGAACACGCAGGGAAAAGATCCCTCCTCTCGAGCTGAGAGGCGGAAACGGGGCTCCTCTGGATGTGGGCGGAACTCTTGGGCTTCCTCTCGAGTGGAGACGGGTATGTCAGGGAGCTTCTTGAGTTGCAGCAAGGGTGTGAAGGACCCTTTGGGAGTTCCAGAGGTTAGGTGTGATCAGCCTCGAGACGCCTCAGCGGAAATGGGCCTCATCTCGCCTGGAGGGGAGAACCTCCTGGATTTTCTCGAGTTGCGGCAGGTGCTCTCGACTTACGACTGGGACCTCAGGGACCCGCTCTTGTGGCCTCAGGAAAGGCCAGTCCCCTTGTGAGTTGCTCTGGGGCCTCTCGGATTCCTCTCCCGTCGAATCCGGGGCCTAAGATCTTGTGTGAAGTTGGTGCCGGAACCTGAGCATTCCTCTCCAGTGCTGACATGGATCTGGGGGTACTTCTGGAGTCTCCCCAGGGGAGTCAGTCCTCGTCTCGAGTGGGGGCATGCATGTGCGCTTTCGTCCCTAGCTGTAACAGCCTTGTCACGCTTCCATAGGCGTGGTGGATCAAGGGATCTGTGGCTTTCCCTCGAGGCTTTCCCACAGGGCTGTCCCACGTGCCACCGTGGTGTGAGTCGATCCTCGGCTTGAAAGTCGAGGCAGTGCAGGGAAAACAGGTTTCCCTGGAATGGACTGAGACATCTGGGGGACACTGGGGAATGGTGGCACGACCCTGGAGTAACTCTCACCTTTCCTGTGGAGAGAGCCTCCACTTGAGATGCGACCAGAACGCCGGGAATTCTTTCCCGACCACGCAGGGAAAGGATCCCTCCTCTCGAGCTAGGAGGCGGAAACGGGGCTCCTCTGGATGTGGGCGGGACTCTCGTGCTTCCTCTCCAGTGGAGACGGGTATGTCGGGGAACTTCTTGAGTTGCAGCAAGGGTGTGAAGGACCCTTTGGAAGTTCCAGAGCTTAGGTGTGATTAGCCTGGTGACACCTCAGCGGAAACCGGCCTCATCTCGCCTGGAGGGAGAACCTCCTGGATTTTCTCGAGTTGCGGCAGGTGCTCTCGACTTACGACGGGGACCTCAGGGACCCGCTCCGGTGGCCTCAGGAAAGGCCGGTCCCCATGCGAGTTGCTATTGGGCGTCTCAGGATTCCTCTCCCGTCGATGCCGCGGGGCTAAGCCTTGTGTGGAGTTGATGACGGAACCTCAGGATTCCTTTCCAGTGCTGACATGGATCTTGGGGTACTTCTGGAGTCTCCCAGGGCGTCAGTCCTCGTCTCGAGTTGGGCATGCACGAGCGATTTCCTCCCGAGCTGTTAGCAGCAGTGTCACGCTTCCCTT
>NW_017205180.1:0-5382 GCF_001704415.2 Capra hircus
CTCAAGAGGAGGCGCTCTCCACAGGAAAGGCGAGAGGGAACTCCAGGGTCGTGCCACCATTCCCAGAGTCCCCAGATGTCTCAGTCCATTCCAGGGAAACCTGTTTCCCTGCGCACTGCCTCGACTTTCAAGCCGAGGATCGACTCACACCACGGTGGCACGTGGACAGCCCTGTGGGAAAGCCTCGTGGAAATAACCTCGAGGGAAAGCCACAGATCCCTTGATCCTCGCAAAGGGAAGCTTGACACCGCTGCTACATCTCGGGAGGAAAGCGCACGTGCATGCCCCCCCACTCGAGACGAGGACTGACTCCCCTGGGAGACTCCAGAAGTACCCCAAGATCCATGTCAACACTGGAGAGGAATCCTCAGGTTCCGCACCGATTCCACACAAGGTCTTAGGCCCCGGCATCGACGGGAGAGGAATCCCGAGAGGCCCCGAGCATCTCGCATGGGCACTGGGCTTTCCTGAGGCCACCAGAGCGGGTCCCTGAGGTCCCCGGCGTAAGTCGAGAGCACCTGCCGCCAACTCGAGAAAATCCAGGAGGTTCTCCCCTCCAGGCGAGATGAGGCCCATTTCCGCTGAGGCGTTCTAGAGGCTAAACACATCTAACATCTGGAACTTCCAAAGGGTCCTTCACACCCTTGCTGCAACTCAAGAAGTTCCCAGACATACCCGTCTCCACTCGAGAGGAAGCACGAGAGTACCGTAAAAATCCAGAGGAGCCCCGTTTCCGCCTCCTAGCTCGAGAGAGGGATCCTTTCCCTGTGTGGTGGGGAAAGAATTCCCCGCGTTCCCGTCGCATCTTAAGAGGAGGCGCTCTCCACAGGAAAGGCGAGAGGAACTCCAGGGTCGAGCCACATTCCAGAGTCCGCCAGAAAATTCCTTGTCCGGGAATTTTATTGGCCTTCCGCGCGTAAACCTAGCTATTCAGCCTTTTTCCTCCAGTTAATCTTCTTACTACCCTATAATTTCTTAATCTCATCTTACATTAATAAATACACAAGACTTTCCACGTCAACGCCGTCCATCCGTCGAATTCCCTGGATCCAGCGGGGCTGGACCCTGGCACACGGAGATATCTGGGGGACTCTTGGAATGATGGCACGACACTGGAGTTTCTCTCGCCTTTCCTGTGGAGAGCGCCTCCTCACGAGATGCGACGGAACACCGGGAATTCTTTCCCGAACATGCAGGG
This sequence comes from Capra hircus, assembly GCF_001704415.2. Taxonomy (NCBI): domain Eukaryota; kingdom Metazoa; phylum Chordata; class Mammalia; order Artiodactyla; family Bovidae; genus Capra; species Capra hircus. The sequence continues at coordinate 1,199 of NW_017205180.1, forward strand.
AAAGGATCCCTCATCTCTAGCTAGGAGGATGAAACGGGGCTACTCTGGATGTGGGCAGGACCCTCGTGTTTCCTCTCGAGTGGAGATGGGAATGTCGGGGAACTTCTTGAGTTGCAGCAAGGGTGTGAAGGACCCTTTGGAAGTTCCAGAGATTAGATGTAATTAGCCTCGAGACACCTCATTGAAAATGGGCCTCATCTCGCCTGGAGGGGAGAACCTCCTGGATTTTCTTGAGTTGCTCAGGTGCTCCCGACTTACGACGGGGACCTCAGGGACCCGCTCTGGTGGCTTCATCAAAGGCCAGTCCCCATGCCAGATGCTGGGGGGCTTCTCTTGATAACTCTCCTGTTGATGCCCGGCCCGAACAACTTGTGTGGATTCGGGGCCGGAACCTGAGGTTTCCTCTGCAGTGCTGACATGGATATTGGGTTCTTCTGGAGTCTCCCCTGGAGAGTCAATCCTCCTCTCAAGTGAGGGCACGCACGTGTGCTTTCCTCCCGAGCTGTAGCAGCAGGTTCACGCTTCCCGTCGTGTGGATCAAGGGATCTGTGGCTTTCCCTGGAGGCTTTCCCACGAGGCTTTCTCACAGGGCTTTCCCTCGTGCCACCGTGGTGTGAGTTGATCCTCAGCGTGAAAGTCGAGGCAGTGCAGGGAAAACAGGTTCCTCTGAATTGGACTGATGCTGGGAGCCAGTATGAGGACTCCCGCCCGTGATAACGTCATGAGGAAGAAAGCTGACATAGGCATGGTGTGTTCAGACTTCAGGGACCCCTCTGGAAGTTCCTACGCACGTACCCCAACAAAAATCTGCCGGCTTTTTTGCTCTGCTTTTCCACTCTTCTGACATTTTCTGGGAAAAAGTCAATTCAGGGCTTTAGTCTTCTGCATTTGAAAGAGTGTTTCAATCCAAAAACCCCTCTGAATGTTTCTAGCCTGCCTGCAGGACTCTTACAGCTGGGCATGTGATTGTTTGAGGCCTCCTTTCCCCAGGAGGCACAGGAAGCTTAAAACATCCTAGGAATGTAGGGGCATCCGAGGAGTCAAAATCTTTATAATAGGACTGATTAAAAGTTTCATTTTTTGGGTCAATGCTTGCTGCTAAATTTTCATATCCTTTATTTTTAGATAGAGTTGGTATATTAAAAAAAACAAGTAGTAGACCTGGTATTAGCAACATTAGATCTTTGAGTTAAGTACCTTCTTTGTTATAACCCACTGCACCTTTGTTCTATAGAGATGTAACTTTAATGCTTTAAGGAAATGCAGATTAAAGAAAAACACTTCAGAGGAAACAAAATTAACATTCATTAAGGAAGAGAGCCAAAAAGTGTTTAACAAGCCTCTTGGCCAGAAGATAATGTAAATCACCAGAGACCTTTTGTATACAAAATGATGTACAGAAAGAGTCTGGGGTGCGAACGCTACATAATTTTGTGTTACCCATTGAACTCCATGTTTTATCAAAAGTATAAAAGGCTTTATGAACAATAAAGGATGGGCCAGTTTCTCGGACCAGTTTCTCGAACTAGTCTCTCGGCCTGGTTTCTTGGGACTCAGGCTCCCCCCGTGTCTTTTTCTCTCTTTCTTCTTCTCTCCCTTTCCTTCTCTCTGCTTTTTACTTTAACTTCAGGCTGAATCTCCACCAGGGGCGCGGGGCTCGCCAGGTCTACTTACTTGCCTGGCTGTTAAGACCTGCACGAAAGGGAGCTTAAGGCGAGGCACCCTTAGATATTCAAGGAGGGGCTGGTGGCCCAACGCAGATGGTGAAAATTCCTTGTCTGGAATTTTATTGGTCTTCCACGTAAACCAAGCTATTCAGCCCTTTTCCTCCAGTTAATCTTCTTACTACACTATAATTTCTAATCTAATCTTACATTAATAAATAAAAAAGACTTTCCACGACAACGCCGTCCATCCGTCGAATTCCCTGGATCCAGCGGGCTGGGCCCCGGCAGACTGAGATATCTGGGGGACTCTTGGAATGGTGGCACGACCCTGGAGTTCCTCCGCTTTTCCTGTGGAGAGCGCCTCCTCATGAGATGCGACGGGAACACTGGGAATTCTTTCCCGAACATGCAGGGAAAGGATACCTGACCTCGAGGTATGAGGCGGAAACGGGGGTTCCTCTGGATGTGGGCGGGATTCACGTGCTTCCTCTCGAGTGGAGTCAGGTATGTCGGGAACTTCTTGAGTTGCAGCAAGGGGTGTGAAGGACCCTTTGGAAGTTCCAGATGTTATAGGTATGGTTAGCGAGACGCCTCAGAGGAAAAGGGCCTCATCTCGCCTGGAGGGGAGAACCTCCTGGATTTTCTCGAGTTGCGGCAGGTGCTCCTGACTTGCTACGAGGACCTCAGGGACCCGCTCTGGTGGCCTCAGGAAAGGCCAGTCCCCATGCAAGTTGCTCGGGGGCCTCTCCGGCTTCCTCTCCCGTCGATGCCGGGGCCTAAGACCCTGTGTGGAGTCGGTGCCGGAACCTGAGGTTTCCTCTTCAGTGCTGACATGGATCTTGGGGGTACTTCTGGAGTCTCCCCAGGGGGAGTTAGTCGTCGTCTTGTGTGGGGGCTTGAACGTGCGCTTTCCTCCCGAGCTGTAGCAGCAGTGCAACGCTTCCCTTCGCGTGGATCAAGGGATCTGTGGCTTTCCCTCGAGGCTTTCCCACGAGGCTTTCCCACAGGGCTGTCCACGTGCCACCGTGGTGTGAGTCGATCCTCGGCTTGAAAGTCGCGGCAATCGAGAGAAAACAGATTTCCCTGGAATGGACTTAGACATCTGCGGGACTCTGGGAATAGTGGCAAGGCCCGGGAGTTCCTCTCGCCTTCCAGTGGAGAGCGCCTCCTCTTGAGATGCGACGAGAACGCCGGGAATTCTTTCCCGACCACGCAGGGAAAGGATCCCTCCTCTCTAGCTAGGAGGCGGAAACGGGGCTGCTCTGGATGTGGGCGGACTCTCTTGCTTACTCTCGAGTAGAGACGGGAATATTGGTGGACTTCTTGAGTTGCAGCAAGGGTGTGAAGGACCCTTTGGAAGTTCCAGAGGTTAGGTGTGATTAGCCTCGAGACGCCTCAGCGGAAATGGGCCTCATCTCGCCTGGAGGGGACAACCTCCTGGATTGTTTCTAGTTGCGGCAGGTGCTCTCGTCTTACGACGGGGACCTCAGGGACCCGCTCTGGTGGCCTCAGGAAAGGCCAGTCCCCATGCGAGTTGCTCGGGGGCCTCTCGGGATTCCTCTCCCGTCGATGCCGGGGCCTAAGACCCTATGTGAAGTCGGTTCTGGAACCTGAGGTTTCCTCTCCAGTGCTGACATGGATCTTGGGGTACCTCCGGAGTCTCCCTAGGGGAGTCAGTCCTCGTCTCAAGTAGGGGCATGCACGTGTGCTTTCCTCCCGAACTGCAGCAGCAGTGTTACGCTTCCCTTCCCGTGGATCAAGGGATCAGTGGCTTTCCCTCGGTGCTTTCCCATGAGGCTTTCACACGAGGCTTTCCCACAGGGCTCTCCCACGTGCCACCGTGGTGTGAGTCGATCCTCGGCTTGAAAGTCGAGGCAGTGCAGGGAAAACAGGTTTCCCTGGAATGGACTGAGACATCTGGGGGACTCTGGGAATGGTGGCACCACCATGGAGTTCCTCTCGCCTTTTCTGTGGAGAGCGCCTCTTTTTGAGATGCGACGGGAACGCCGGGAATTCTTTCCCGACCACGCAGGGAAAGGATCCCTCCTTTCGAGCTAGGAGGTGGAAACTGGACTCCTCTGGATGTGGGCGGGACTCTCGTGCTTCCTCTCGAGTGGAGACGGGTATGTCGAGGAACTTCTTGAGTTGCAGCAAGGGTGTGAAGGACCCATTGGAAGTTCCAGAGATTAGGTGTGATTAGCCTCTAGATGCCTCAGCGGAAATGGGCCTCATCTTGCCTGGAGGGGAGAACATCCTGGATGTTCTCAAGTTGCGACAGGTGCTCTCGACTTATGACGGGGACCTCAGGGACCCGCTCTGGTGGCCTCAGGAAAGGCCAGGCCCCATGCGAGTTGCTCGGGGGCCTGTCGAGATTCCTCCCCGTCGATGCCGGGGCCTAAGATCTTGTGTGCCAGAACCTGAGGATTCCTCTCCAGTGTTGACATGGATCTTGGGGTACTTCTAAGTCCTCCAGGGGACTTAGTCGTCGTCTTGAGTGGGGCATGCACACGTGTGCTT
>NW_017205181.1:0-5381 GCF_001704415.2 Capra hircus
TAAGACTTGTTTGGAATGGTGCGGAACCTGAGGGATTCCTCTCCAGTGCTGACATGGATCTTGGGGTAGTTCTGAGTCTCCCAGTGGAGTCAGTCCTCGTCTCGAGTGGGGGCATGCACGTGCGCTTTCCTCCGAGCTGAGCAGCAGTGTCACGCTTCCCTTCGCGTGGATCAAGGGATCTGTGGCTTTCCCTCGAGGCTTTCCCACGAGGCTTTCCACGAGGCTTTCCCACAGGGCTGTCCCACGTGCCACCGTGGTGTGAGTCGATTCTCGGCTTGAAAGTCGAGGCAGTGCAGGGAAAACAGGTTTCCCTGGAATGGACTGAGACATCTGGGGGACTCTGGGAATGGTGGCACAACCAGGAGTTCCTCTCGCCTTTCCTGTGGAGAGCGCCTCCTCTTGAGATGCGACGGGAACCCCGGGAATTCTTTCCCGACCACGCAGGGAAAGGATCCCTCCTCTCGAGCTAGGAGGCGGAAACGGGACTCCTCTGGATGTGGGCGGGACTCTCGTGCTTCCTCTCGAGTGGAGACGGATATGTCGGGGAACTTGTTGAGTTGCAGCAAGGGTGTGAAGGACCCTTTGGAAGTTCCAGAGGTTAGGTGTGATTAGCCTCGAGACCCCTCAGCGGAAATGGGCCTCATCTCGCCTGGAGGGGAGAACCTCCTGGATTTTCTCGAGTTGTGGCAGGTGCTCTCGTGTTATGACGGGGACATCAGGGACCCTCTCTGGTGGCCTCAGGAAAGGCCAGACCCCATGCGAGTTGCTCGGGGGCCTCTCGGGATTCCTCTCCCGTAGATGCAGTCGCCTAAGACCTTGTGTGGAGTCGGTGCCGGAACCTGAGGATTCCTCTCCAGTGCTTACATGGATCTTGGGGTACTTCTGGAGTCTCCCAGGTGAGTCAGTCCTCATATCTATTGGGGGCATGCATGTGCAATTTCCTCCAGAGCTGTAGCAGCAGTGTCACTCTTCCCTTCGCGTGGATCCAGGAATCTGTGGCTTTCCTTGGAGGCTTTCCCACGAGGCTTTCCCACGAGGCTTTCCCTCGACGTTTTCCCACTGGGCTGTCCCACGTACCACCGTGGTGTGAGTCGATCCTCGGCTTGAAAGTCGAGGCAAGGCTGGGAAAACTGGTTTCCCTGTTATGGACTGAGCATCTGGGGGACTCTGGAATAGTGGCACGACCCAGGAGTTCCTCTCGCCTTTCCTGTGGTGAGCGCCTCCACTTGAGATGCGACGGGATCGCCGGGAATTCTTTCTCGACCACACAGGAAATGAATCCCTCCTCTGGAACTATGAAGCGGAAAACGGGGCTCCTCTGGATGTGGGTGGGACTCTCGTGCTTCCTCTCGATTGGAAACGGGTATGTCGAGGAACTTCTTGTGTTGCAGCAAGGGTGTTAAGGACCCTTTGGAAGTTCCAGAGGTTAGGTGTGATTAGCATCGAGACGCCTCAGGGGAAATGGGCCTCATCTCGCCTGAAGGGGAGAACCTCCTGGATTTTCTCGAGTTGCGGCAGGTACTGTGGACTTAAGACGGGGACCTCAGGGACCGCCCTGGTGGCCTCAGGAAATGCCAGTCCCCATGCGAATTGCTCGGGGCCTCTCGGGATTCCTCTCCCGTCGATGCCGGGGCCTAAGACCTTGTGTGTAGTCGATGCCGGAACCTGAGGATTCCTCTCCAGCCCTGACATGGATCTTGGGGTACTTCTGGAGTCTCCCCAGGGAAGTCAGTCCGCGTCTCGAGTCGGGGCATGCACGTGCGCTTTCCTCCCGAGCTGTAGCAGCAGTGTCGCGCTTCCCTTTGCGTGGATCAACGGATCTAGTAGCTTTCCCTCGGAGGCTTTCCCAGGAGGCTTTCCCACGAGGCTTTCCCACAGGGCTGTCCCACGTGCCACCGTGGTGTGAGTCGATCCTTGGGTTGAAAGTCGAGGCAGTGCAGGGAAAACAGGTTTCCCTGGAATGGACTGAGACATCTGGGGGACTCTGGGAATGGTGGCCCGTCCCTGGAGTTCCTCTCGCCTTTCCTGTGGAGAGCGCCTGCCGGAAGCCTTTGTGAGGAATCCCGCCCGTGACAAGGTCATGAGGAAGGAAGCTGACATACGCAAGGCGTGCTCAGACTTCAGGGGCCCCTCTGGAAATTCCTAAGCATGTACCCCAACAAAAATCTGCCGGCTTTTGTGCTCTGCTTTTCCACTCTTCTGACATTTTCTGGAAAAAGTCAATTCAGGGCTTTAGTCTTCTGCATTTGAAAGAGTGTTTCAATCCAAAAAACCCCTCCGATGGCTTTCTAGCCTGCCTGCAGGACTCTGCAAGTGTGTTTGTTTGAGGCCTCCTGACCGCAGGAGGCACAGGAAGCTTAAAACATCCTAGGAATGTAGGGGCTTCCGAGGAGTCAAAATCTTTAGAATAGGACTGATTATAAGTTTCATTTGTTGAGTCAATGTTTGCTGCCAAATTTTCATATCCTTTATTTTTAGATATAGTTGGTATATAGAAAAACAAGTAGTAGACCTAGTATTAGCAACATTAGATCCTCGAGTTAAGTACCTTCTTTGTTATATCCCACTGCACCTTTGTTCTATCGCACTGCACCTTTGTTCTATAGAGATGTAACTTTAATGCTTTAAGGAGATGCAGATTAATAAAAACACTTCAGGGGAAACAAAATTAACATTCATTAAGGAAGAGAGCTAAAAAGTGTTAACAAGCCTCTTGGCCAGAAGATAATGTAAATCACCAGAGACCTTTTGTATACAAAATGATGTATAGAAAGAGTCTGCGCTGCGAACGCTACATAATTCTGTGTTACCCATTGATCTCCATGTTTTATCAAAAGTATAAAAGGCCTTCTGAACAATAAAGGATTGGACCAGTTTCTCGAACTAGTCTCTGGCCTAGTTTCTTGGGACTCTGGATCCCCCATGTCTCTCTCTCTCTCTCTTCTTCTCTCCCCTTCCCTCTCTCTGCTCTTTACTTTAACTTCAGGCTGAATCTCCATCTGGGGCGCGGAGGCTCGCCAGGTCTACTTACTTGCCCGGCTGTTAAGACCCACGAAAGGGAGCTTAAGGCGAGGCACCCTTAGATATTCAAGCGGGCGCCGGTGGCCAAACGTAGATGGTGCAAATTCCTTGTCTGGAATTTTAATGGCCTTCCGTGAAAACCAAGCTATTCAGCCCTCTTCCTCCACTTAATCTTCTTATTACACTATAGTTTCTTAACCTAATCTTACATTAATAAACAAACAAGTCTTTCCACGCCAACGCCGTCCACCTTCGAATTCCCTGGATCCACCGGGGCTGGACCCTGGCAAGCGCCTCCACTTGAGATGCGACGGGAACGCGGGGAATTCTTTCCCCACCACGCAGGAAAAGGATCCCTCCTCTCGAGCTAGGAGGCGGAAACGGGGCTCCTCTGGATGTGGGCGGGACTCTCGTGCTTCCTCTCGAGTGGAGACGGGTATGTCAGAGAACTTCTTGAGTTGCAGCAAGGGTGTGAAGGACCTTTGGAAGTTCCAGATGTTAGATGTGATTAGCCTCGAGACGCCTCAGCGGAAATGGGCCTCATTTCGCCTGGAGGGGAGAACCTCCTGGATTTTCTCGAGTTGCGGCAGGTGCTCTCGACTTACGACGGGGACCTCAGGGACCCGCTCTGGTGGCCTCAGGAAAGTCCAGTCCCATGCGAGTTGCTCGGGGGCCTCTCGGGATTCCTCTATCCCATTGATGCCGGGCCCTAGATCTTGTGTGGAATCGGTGCCGTAACCTGAGCATTCCTCTCCAGTGCTGACATGGATCTTGGGGTACTTCTGGAGTCTGCCCAAGGGAGTCAGTCCTCGTCTCGAGAGGGGGCATGCACGTGCGCTTTCCTCCCGAGCTGTAGCAGCAGTGTCGCGCTTCCCTTCGCGTGGATAAAGGGATCTGTGGCTTTCCCTCGAGGCTTTCCCACAGGGCTGTCCCACGTGCCACCGTGGTGTGAGTCGATCCTCGGCTTGAAAGTCGAAACAGTGCAGGGAAAACAGGTTTCCCTGGAATGGACTGAGACATCTGGAGGACTCTGGGAATGGTGGCACGACCCCTGGAGTTCCTCTCACCTTTCCTGTGGAGAGTGCCTCCTCTTAAGATGCGACAGGAACGCCGGGAATTCTTTCCCGAAAACGCAGGGAAAGGAACCCGTCTCTCGAGCAAGGAGGCGGAAACGGGGCTCCTCTGGATGTGGGCGGGACTCTCGTGCTTCCTCTCGAGTGGAGACGGGTATGTCGGGGAACTTCTTGAGTTGCAGCAAGGGTGTGAAGGACCCTTTGGAAGTTCCAGATGTTAGGTGTGATTAGCCTCGAGACGCCTCAGCGGAAATGGGCCTCATCTCGCCTGGAGGGGAGAACCTCCTGGATTTTCTCGAGTTGCGGCAGGTGCTCTCCACTTACGACGGGGACCTCAGGGACCTGCTCTGGTGGCCTCAGGAAAGGCCAATCCCATGCGAGTTGCTCAGGGGCCTCTCGGGATTCCTCTCCCGTCGATGCCCGGGCGTAAGACCATGTGTGGGTTGGTGTCAGAACCTGAGGATTCCTCTCCAGTGCTGACATGGATCTTGGGGTACTTCTGGAGTCTCCCAGGGGACTCAGTCCTCGTCTCGAGTGGGGGCGTGCACGTGCTCTTTCCTCCGAGCTGTAGCAGCAGTGTCACGCTTCCCTTCCCGTGGATCAAGGCATCAGGGGCTTTCCTCGAGGCTTTCCCACGAGGCTTTCCCACGAGGCTTTCCCACAGGACTCTCCACGTGCCACCGTGGTGTGAGTCGATCCACGGCTTGAAATTCGAGGCAGTCTAGGGAAAACAGGTTTCCCTGGAATGGACTGAGACATCTGGGGGACTCTGCGAATGTGGCACGACCCTGGAGTTCCTCTCGCCTTTCCTGTGGGAGCGCCTCCTCTTGAGATGCGACGGGAATGCCGGGAATTCTATCCCGAAACACGCCGGGAAAGGATCCCTCCTCTCGAGCTAGGAGGCGGAAACGGGGCTCCTCTGGATGTGGGCGGGACTCTCGTGCTTCCTCTCGAGTGGACGGGTATGTCAGGGAACTTCTTGAGTTGCAGCAAGGGTATTAAAGACCTTTGGAAGTTCCAGATGTTAGATGTGTTTAGCCTCAAGACGCCTCAGCGGAAATGGGCCTCATCTCGCCCTGGAGGGGAGAACCTCCTGGATTTTGTCCAGTTGCGGCAGCTGCTCTCGACTTACGACGGGGACTTCAGGGACCCGCTCTGGTGGCCTCAGGAAAGCCAGTCCCCATGCGAGTTGCTTGCCGGCCTCTCGGGATTCCTCTCCCCTCAATGCGGGGGCGGAAGACCTTGTGAGGAGTCGGTTCCGGAACCTGAGGATTCCTCTCCAGTGCC
>NW_017205182.1:0-5381 GCF_001704415.2 Capra hircus
CTCGAAGCACTTGCTCGGCTGAGGACTAATTGGCCAATCCACTTGATGTTAGTACACACCCACTTCAAGTCCTTACTAAAGAGTCGAGGCCCACTAGAGGTAGAAGGACGGAACCGGGACCTTCCTATCAGGTCCTGTTGGCAGATTTGTGGCAGGCGGGTCTCTGTAGTACAGCTTTTTGGCTTAAGGTTTGTTTCGAGTTAGCAGTGGAGGAAGAGCTATTGTGGAGTAATCGGGCTGTTGAAAAGGAATATTCTTTGGGAACAGTTGGCATCAAGGGGAGTGAATAGTAAGCGAAACTCAGAAACTTTGGGAAGTTCAGTAGAGGTTAAGAGGTGTGATTAGAGCCATGCGACGACGCCCTTGGATCAGCGAGAAATATGGGCGCTTTACAACTAAGCTTGGAGGGTGTACCGTTGCTGGGTTTTTCTCAGGAGTATAGCGGCAGGTGCTGATAACAATCGACTTACGACGGGGAGCATCAGAGGAACCTCACCGCTCTGGTGGCCTGTGCCTCAGGAAAGGACAGTCCCCATGCGAGTTGCTCAGGGGCCTCTCGGGATTCCTCACCTGTCGATGCTGGTGCCTAAGACCTTGTGTGGAGTCGGTGCCGGACCTGAGGTTTCCTCTCCAGTGCTGACATTGATCTTGGGGTACTTCTGGAGTCTCCCCAGGGGAGTCAGTGCTCGTCTCGGTGGGGGCTGCACGTGGGCTTTCCTCCGAGCCTTAGCAGAAGTGTCACGCTTCCCTTCGCGTGGATCAAAGCATCTGTGGCTTTCCCTCGAGGCTTTCCCATGAGGCTTTCCCACCAGGCTTTCCCACCAGGCTTTCCCAAAGGGCTGTCCTACGCGCCACCGTGGTGTGAGTTGATCCTCGGCTTGAAAGTCGAGGCCGTGCAGGGAAAACAGGTTTCCCTGGAATGGACTGAGACATCTGGGGGACTCCTGGAATGGTGGCACTACCCTGGAGTTCCTCTCGCCTTTCCTGTGGAGAGCCCCTCCTCTTGAGATGCGACCGGGAACGCCGGGAATTCTTTCCCGACCACGCAGGGAAAATATTCCTCCTCTCGAGCTGCGAGGCAGAAACGGGACTCCTCTGTATGTGGGCGGGACTCTCGTGCTTCCTCTCGAGTGGAGACGGGTATGTCGGGGAACTTCTTGAGTTGCAGCAAGGGTGTCAGGGACCCTTTGGAAGTTCCAGAGGCTAGATGTGATTATCCCTGAGACGCCTCAGCGCAAATGAGCCTCATCTCTCCTGGAGGGGAGAACCTCCTGGATTTTCCCCAGTTGCGGCATGTGCTCGCCACTTACGATGGGGACCCCAGGGACCCGCTCTGGTGGCCTCAGGAAAGTCCAGTTCCCATGCGAGTTGCTTGGGGCCTCTCGGGATTCCTCTCCTGTCGATGCTTGGGCCTAAGAGCTGGTGTGGAGTCGTTGCCGGAACCTGAGGATTCCTCTCCAGTCCCGACATGGATCTTGTGGTACTTCTGTAGTCTCCCCAGGGGCGTCAGTCCTCGTCTTGAGTGGGGGCCTGCAGATGCGCTTTCCTCACGAGCTGTAGCAGCAGTGTCACGCTTCCCTTCGCGTGGATCAAGGGATCTGTGGCTTTCCCTCGAGGCTTTCCCACGAGACTTTCCCACAGGGCTGTCCCACGTGCCACCGTGGTGTGAGTGGATCCTCGGCTTGAAAGTCGAGGCAGTGCAGGGAAAGCAGGTTTCCCTGGAATGGACTGAGACATCTGGGGGACTCTGGGAATGGTGGCACGACCCTGCAGTTCCTCTCGCCTTTCCTGTGGAGAGCGCCTCCTCTTGAGATGCGACGGGAACGCCGGGAATTCTTTCCCGAACACGCAGGGAAAGGATCCCTCCTCTCGAGCTATGAGGAGGAAACGGGGCTACTCTGGATGTGGGCCGGACTCTCGTGGCTTCCTCTCCAGTGGAGACGGCTATGTCGGGGAACTTCTTGAGTTGCAGCAAGGGTGTGAAGGACCGTTTGGAAGTTCCAGAGTTTAGGTGTGATTAGCCTCGAGACGCCTTAGCAGAAATGGGCCTCATCTCGCCTGGAGGGGAGAACCTCCTGGATTTTCTCGAGTTGCGGCTGCTTCTCTCGACTTACGACGGGGACCTCAGGGACCCGCTCTGGTGGCCTCAGGAAAGGACCAGTCCCCATGCGAGTTGCTCGGGGGCCTCTCGGGATTCCTCTCCCGTCGATGCTGGGGCCTAAGATCTTGTGTGGAGTCGGTGCAGGAACCTGAGGATTCCTCTCCACTGCTGACATTGATCTTGGAGTATTTCTGGAGTCTCCCCAGCAGAGTCAGTCCTCGTTTCGAGTGGGGGCATGCACGTGTGCTTTCCCCGAGCTGTAGCAGCAGTGTCGCGCTTCCCTTCGTGTGAATCAAGGGATCTGTGGCTTTCCCTCGAGGCTTTCCCTTGAGCTTTCCCACGAGGCTTTCCCACAGGGCTGTCCCACGTGCCACCGTGGTTTGAGTCGATCCTCGGCTGAAAGTCAAGGAAGTGCGGGAAACAGTTTTCCCTGGAATGGACTGAGACATCTGGGGACTCTGGAATGGGCACACCCTTCCCTCGCTCCGTCCCTCGGAGGACTGGGTTCTGACCAGGGAGTCCTTCGCTAGGAGGGAGGGTCTTTCCCTGCCGGGAGCGGGGTGTCGGGGGGTTCAGGGGGGAGGCTTGGGTTCCAGAGTCCCCAGATGTCTCAGTCCATTCAGGGAAAACTTCGACTTTGCAATCACCACGGTGGCACGTGGGACAGCCCTGTGGGAAAGCCTCGTGGGGAAAGCCTCAAGGGAAAGCCTCGAGGGAAAGCCACAGATCCCTTGATTCACACGAAGGGAAGCGCGACACTGCTGCTACAGCTCGGGAGGAAAGCACACGTGCATGCCCCCACTCGAAACGAGGACTGACTCTGCTGGGGAGACTCCAGAAATACTCCAAGATCAATGTCAGCAGTGGAGAGGAATCCTCAGGTTCCTGCACCGACTCCACACAAGATCTTAGGCCCCAGCATCGACGGGAGAGGAATCCCGAGAGGCCCCCGAGCAACTCGCATGGGGACTGTCCTTTCCTGAGGCCACCAGAGCCGGGTCCCTGAGGTCCCCGTCGTAAGTCGAGAGAAGCAGCCGCAACTCGAGAAAATCCAGGAGGTTCTCCCCTCCAGGCGAGATGAGGCCCATTTCTGCTAAGGCGTCTCGAGGCTAATCACACCTAAACTCTGGAACTTCCAAACGGTCCTTCACACCCTTGCTGCAACTCAAGAAGTTCCCCGACATAGCCGTCTCCACTGGAGAGGAAGCCACGAGAGTCCGGCCCACATCCAGAGTAGCCCCGTTTCCTCCTCATAGCTCGAGAGGAGGGATCCTTTCCCTGCGTGTTCGGGAAAGAATTCCCGGCGTTCCCGTCGCATCTCAAGAGGAGGCGCTCTCCACAGGAAAGGCGAGAGGAACTGCAGGGTCGTGCCACCATTCCCAGAGTCCCCCAGATGTCTCAGTCCATTCCAGGGAAACCTGCTTTCCCTGCACTGCCTCGACTTTCAAGCCGAGGATCCACTCACACCACGGTGGCACGTGGGACAGCCCTGTGGGAAAGTCTCGTGGGAAAGCCTCGAGGGAAAGCCACAGATCCCTTGATCCACGCGAAGGGAAGCGTGACACTGCTGCTACAGCTCGTGAGGAAAGCGCATCTGCAGGCCCCCACTCAAGACGAGGACTGACGCCCCTGGGGAGACTACAGAAGTACCACAAGATCCATGTCGGGACTGGAGAGGAATCCTCAGGTTCCGGCAACGACTCCACACCAGCTCTTAGGCCCAAGCATCGACAGGAGAGGAATCCCGAGAGGCCCCCAAGCAACTCGCATGGGAACTGGCCTTTCCTGAGGCCACCAGAGCGGGTCCCTGGGGTCCCCATCGTAAGTGGCGAGCACATGCCGCAACTGGGGAAAATCCAGGAGGTTCTCCCCTCCAGGAGAGATGAGGCTCATTTGCGCTGAGGCGTCTCAGGGATAATCACATCTAGCCTCTGGAACTTCCAAAGGGTCCCTGACACCCTTGCTGCAACTCAAGAAGTTCCCCGACATACCCGTCTCCACTCGAGAGGAAGCACGAGAGTCCCGCCCACATACAGAGGAGTCCCGTTTCTGCCTCGCAGCTCGAGAGGAGGAATATTTTCCCTGCGTGGTCGGGAAAGAATTCCCGGCGTTCCCGGTCGCATCTCAAGAGGAGGGGCTCTCCACAGGAAAGGCGAGAGGAACTCCAGGGTAGTGCCACCATTCCAGGAGTCCCCCAGATGTCTCAGTCCATTCCAGGGAAACCTGTTTTCCCTGCACGGCCTCGACTTTCAAGCCGAGGATCAACTCACACCACGGTGGCGCGTAGGACAGCCCTTTGGGAAAGCCTGGTGGGAAAGCCTGGTGGGAAAGCCTCATGGGAAAGCCTCGAGGGAAAGCCACAGATGCTTTGATCCACGCGAAGGGAAGCGTGACACTTCTGCTAAGGCTCGGAAGGAAAGCCCACGTGCCAAGCCCCCACTCGAGACGAGCACTGACTCCCCTGGGGAGACTCCAGAAGTACCCCAAGATCAATGTCAGCACTGGAGAGGAAACCTCAGGTCTGGCACCGACTCCACACAAGGTCTTAGGCACCAGCATCGACAGGTGAGGAATCCCGAGAGGCCCCTGAGCAACTCGCATGGGGACTGTCCTTTCCTGAGGCCACCAGAGCGGGTCCCTGAAGTCCCCGTCGTAAGTCGAGAGCACCTGCCGCAACTCGAGAAAATCCAGGAGGTACACCCTCCAGGCAGATAAGGCCCATTTCCGCTGAGGCGTCTCGAGGCTAATCACACCTAACCTCTGGAACTTCCAAAGGGTCCTTCACACCCTTGATGCACTCAAGAAGTTCCCCGACATACCAGTCTCCACTCGAAAGGAAGCACGAGAGTCCCGCCCACATCCAGAGGAGTCCCGTTTCCGCCTTCTAGCTCGACAGGAGGGATCCTTTCCCTGCGTGTTCGGGAAAGAATTCCCCGTGTTTCCGTCGCACCTGAAGAGAGGCGCTCTCCACAGGAAAGGCGAGAGGAACTCAGGGTCGTGCCACCATTCCAGAGTCTCCCAGATGTCTCAGTCCATTCCAGGGAAATCTGTTTTCCCTACACTGCCTCGATTTTCAAGCCGAGGATCGACTCACACACGGTTGCACGTGGTACAGCCCTGTGCGAAAGCCTCGTGGGAAAGCCTCGTGGGAAAGCCTCGAGCCTCGGGAAAGCCCCTGATTCCTTGATCCACGCGAAGGAAGCGTGACACTGCTGCTACAGCTCGGAGGAAAGCGCACGTGCATGCCCCCACTCGAGACGAGGACTGACTCCCCTGGGGA
>NW_017205183.1:0-5381 GCF_001704415.2 Capra hircus
ATTTTTCTCGAGTTGCGCTGGTGCTCTCGAACTAACGACTGGGACCTCAGGGACCCCGATCTGGTGGCCTCACAGGAAAGGCCAGTCCCATGCGAGTTGCTCGGGGGGCCTCTCGGGATTCCTCTCCCTTCGATGGGGCCTTTAGACCTTGTTTGGAGTCGGTGCCGGAACCTGAGGATTCCTCTCCAGTGCTGACATGGATCCTGGGGTACTTCTGGAGTCTCCCCAGGGGAGTCAGTCCACGTCTCGAGTGGGGCATGCACGTGCGCTTTCCTCCGAGCTGTAGCAGCATTGTCACCCCTTCCCTTTGCGTGGATCAAGGGATCTGTGGCTTTTCCTTTCCCTTTCCACGAGGCTTTCCCACTTAGGGCTGCCCCACGTGCCACTGTGGTGTGAGTCGATCCTAGGCTTGAAAGTCGAGGCAGTGCAGGGAAAACAGGTTCCCTGGAATGGACGGAGACATCTGGGGGACTCTGGTAATGGTGGCACGAACCTGGAGTTCCTCTCGCTTTTCCTCTGGAGAGCGCCTCCTCTTGAGATGCGACGGGGAACGCCGCGAATTCATTCCCGACCACGCAGGGAAAGGATCAAACCTCTCGAGCTAGGAGGCGGAAACGTGGCTCCTCTTGATGTGGGCGGGACTTTCCTGCTTCCTCTCGAGTGGAGACGGGTATGTCGGGGAACTACTTGAGTTGCTGCAAGGGTGTGAAGGACCCTTTGGAAGTTCCAGAGGTTACGTGTGATTTGCCTGGAGACGCCTCAGCGAAATGGGCCTCATCTCGCCTGGAGGGAGAACCTCCTGGATTTTTTCGAGTTGCGGCAGGAGCTCTCGACTTACGATGGGGACCTCAGGGATCCGCTCTGGTGCCTCAGGAAAGGCCAGTCCCCATGCGAGTTGCTCGGCGGCCTCTCTGGATTCCTCTTCCGTCGATGCTGGGGCCTAAGACCTTCTGTGGAGTCAGTGCGGGAACCTGAGGATTCCTCTCTCAGTGCTGACATGGATCTTGGGGTACTTCTGGAGTCCCCCCAGGGGAGTCAGTCCTCATCTCGAGTAGGGGCATGCACGTGCGCTTTCCTTCCGAGCTGTAGCAGCAGTGTCGCTTCCCTTCCGGTGGATCAAGGGATCTGTGTCTTTCCCTCGAGGCTTTCCCACGAGGCTTTCCCACAGGGCTGTCCCACGTGCCACGGTGGTGTGAGTTGATCCTCGGCTTGAAAGTCGATGCAGTTCAGGGAAAACAGGTTTCCCTGGAATGAACTGAGATATTCAGGGACTCTGGGAATGGTGGCACGACCCTGGAGTTCCTCTCGCCTTCCTGTGGAGAGCGCCTCCTCTTGAGATGCAACGGGAACGCAGGGAATTCTTTCCCGACCAGCAGGAAAGGATCCCTCCTCTGGAGCTAGGAGGCGGAAACGGGGCTCCTCTGGATGTGGCGGGACTCTCGTGCTTCCTCTCGAGTGGAGACGGCTATGTCGGAGAACTTCTTGAGTTGCAGCAAGGGTGTGAAGGACCCTTTGGAAGTTCCAGATATTAGATGTGATTAGCCTCGAGACGCCTCAGCGGAAATGGGCCTCATCTCGCCTGCAGGGGAGAACCTCCTGGATGTTCTCGAGTTGCGGCAGGTGCTCTCGACTTACGACGGGCCCTGCAGGGCCCCGCTCTGGTGGCCTCAGGAAAGGCCAGTCCCCTTGCGAGTTGCTCAGGGGCCTCTCGGGATTCCTCTCCCTTCGATGCCGGGCCTAAGACCTTGTGTGGAATCGGTGCCGAAACCTGAGGATTCGTCTCCAGTGCTGACATGGATCTTGGCGTACTTCTGGAGTCTCCCCAGGGGAGTCAGTCGTCGTCTCGAGTGGGGCATGCACGTGTGCTTTACTCCCGAGCTGTGACAGCAGTGTCACGCTTCCCTTCTCGTGGATCAAGGGACTGTGGCTTTCCCTCGAGGCTTTCCCACGAGGCTTTCCAAGAGGCTTTCCCACAGGGCTGTCCCACGTGCCAACGTGGTGTGAGTCGATGCTCGGCTTGAAAGTCGAGGCAGTGCAGGGAAAACAGGTTTCCCTGGAATGGACTGATACATCTGGGGGACTCTGGGAATGGTGACACGACCCTGGAGTTCCTCTCGCCTTTCCTGTGGAGAGCGCCTCCTCTTGAGATGCGAGGGAAACGCCGGGAATTCTTTCCCGACCACGAGGGAAATGATACCTCCTCTCGAGCTAGGAGGCGGAAAAGGGCTCCTCTGGATGTGGGCGGGACTCTCGTGCTTCCTCTCGAGTGGAGACGGGTATGTCGGGGACCTTCTTGAGTTGCAGCAAGGGTGTGAAGGACCCTTTGGAAGTTCCAGAGGTCAGGTGTGATAAGCCTCGAGTCGCCTCTGCGGAAATGGGCCTCATCTCGCCTGGAGGGGAGAACCTCCTGGATTTTCTCGAGTTGCGTCAGGTGCTCTCGACTTACGATGGGACCTCAGAGACCCGCTCTGGTGGCCTCAGGAAAGACCAGTCCCCATGCGAGTTACTCAGGGCCCTCTCGGGGTTCCTCTCCCGTCGATGCCAGGGCCTAAGACCTTGTGTGGAGTCGGTGCCAGAACCTGAGGATTCCTTTGTAGTGCTGACAAGGATCTTGGGGTACTTCTCCAGTCTCCCCACGGGAGTCAGTCCTCATCTCGATTTGGGCCTGCACGTGCGCTTTCCTCCCGAGCTGTAGCAGCAGTGTCACGCTTCCCTTCGCGTGGATCAAGGTATCTGCGGCTTTCCCTCGAGGCTTTCCCACGAGTCTTTTCCACGAGGCTTTCCCACGAGACTTTCCCAAAGGGCTGTCCCACGTGCCACCGTGTTGTGTGTCGATCCTAGGCTAGAAAGTTGAGGCAGTGCAGGAGAAACAGGATTCCATGGAATGGACTGAGACATCTGGGGGCCTCTGGGAATGGGTGCACGAATCTGGAGTTCCTCTCGCCTTTCCTGTGGAGAGCGCCTCCTCTTGAGATGAGATGGGAACTCCGGGAATACTTGACCGACCACTCAGTGAAAGGATCCCTCCTCTCGTGCTAGGAGGCAGTAACGGGGCTCCTCTGGATGTGGGCGGGACTCTCGGGCTTCCTCTCGAGTGGAGACGGGTGTGTGGGGGAGCTTCTTGAGTTGCAGCAAGGGCGTGAAGGACCCTTTGTAAGTTCCATAGGTTAGGTGTGATTAGCCTGGAGACGCCTCAGCGGAAATGGGCCTCATCTCGCCTGGAGGGTAGAACCTCCTGGATTTTCTCGAGTTGCGGCAGGTGCCCTCGACTTACGACGGGGACCTCAGGGACCCGCTCTGGTGCCCTCAGGAAAGGCCAGGCCCCATGCGAGTTGCTCTGGGGCCTCGCGGGATTCCTCTCCCGTAGATGCCAGGGCCTAAGACCTTGTGTGGAGTCGGTGCCGGAAGCTGAGGATTCCTCTCCAGTGCTGACATGGATCTTGGGGTACTTCTCGAGTCTCCCCAGGGGTGTCAGTCTTCGTCTCGAGTGGGGCCATGCACGTGCGCTTTCCTCCCGAGCTGTAGCAGCAGTGTCCCGCTTCCCTTCGCGTGGATCAAGGGATCTGTGGCTTTCCCTCGAGGCTTTCCCACGAGGCTTTCCCACAGGGCTGTCCCACGTGCCACTGTGGTGTGAGTCGATCCTCGGCTAGAAAGTCGAGGCAGTGCAGGGAAACAGGTTTCCCTGGAATGGACTGAGACATCTGGGGGACTCTGCGAATGGTGGCACGACACTGGAGTTCCTCTCGCCTTTCCTGTGGAGAGCGCCTCCTCTTGAATTGCGACGGGAACTCGGTGAATTCTTTCCAGACAACGCACGGAAAGGATCCCACCTCTGGAGCTAAGAGGCAGAAATGGGGCTCCTCTGGATGTGGGTGGGACTCTCGTGCTTCCTCTCGAGTGCAGACGGGTATGTCGGAGAACTTCTTGAGTTGCAGCAAGGGTGTGAAGGACCCTTTGGAAGTTCCAGAGGTTAGGTGTGATTAGCCTCAAGACGCCTCAGCGGAAATGGGCCTCATCTTGCCTGGAGGGAGAACCTCCTGGATTTTCTCGAGTTGCGGCAGGTGCTCTCGACTTATGACGGGGACCTCAGGGACCCGCTCTGGTGGACTCAGTAAAGGCCAGTCCACATGCGCGTTGCTCAGGGGCCTCTCGGGATTCCTCTCCCGTCGATGCTGGGGCATACGACCTTGTGTGAATTCGGTGCCGGAACTTGAGGATTCCTCTCCAGTGCTGACATGGATCTTGGGGTACTTCTGGAGTCTCCCCAGGGGAGTCAGTCGTAGTCTCGAGTGGGGGGGCATGCACGTGCGATTTCCTCAGAGCTGTAGCAGCAGTGTCACGCTTCCCTTCGCGTGGATCAAGGGATCTGTGGCTTTCCCTAGAGACTTTCCCACGAGGCTTTCCCACGGGGCTTTCCCACGAGGCTTTCCCACAGTGTCCCACGTGCCACCGTGGTGTGAGTCGATCCTCGGCTAGAAAGTCAAGGCAGTGCAGGGAAAACAGGTTTTCCTGGAATGGACTGAGACATCTGGGGGACTCTGCGAATGGTGGCACGACCCTTGAGTTCCTCTCGCCTTTCCTGTGGAGAGCGCCTCATCTTGAGATGCGACGGGAACGCCGGGAATTCATTACCAACGACACAGGGAAAGGATCCCTCCTCTCGAGCTACGAGGCGGACACGGGGCTCCTCTGGATGTGAGCGGAGCTCTTGTGCTTCCTCTCGAGTGGAGACGGGTATGTCATGGAAATTCTTGAGTTGTAGCAAGGGTGTGAAGGACCCTTTGGAAGTTCCAGAGATTAGGTGTGATTAGCCTCGAGACGCCTCAGCGAAATGGGCCTCTTCTCGCCTGGAGGGCAGAACCTCCTGGATTTTCTCGAGTTGCAGCAGGTGCGCTCGACTTACAACAGGGACCTCAGGACCCGCTCTGGTGGCCTCAGAAAGGCCAGTCCCCATGCGAGTTGCTCGGGGGCCGCTCGGGATTCCTCTCCCATCGATGCCGGGCCCTAAGACCTTGTGTGGAGTCGGTGTCGGAAACTGAGAATTCCTCTGCAGTGCTGACATCGCTCTTGGGGTACTTCTGAAGTCTCCCAGGGGAGTGAGTCCTCGTCTCCAGTCGGGGTATGCACGTGCCCTTTCCTCCCGAGCTGTAGCAGCAGTGTCACGCTTCCCTTCCCGTGGATCATAGGATCTGTGGCTTTCCCTCGAGGCTTTCCCATGAGGCTTTCCCACGACGCTTTCCCACCAGGCTTTCCAACGAGGCTTTCCCCAGTGATGTCCCACGTGCCACCGCGCAGTGTCAGATCGATCCTCGGTTTGAAAGTCGAGGCAGTGCCGGGGAAACAGGCTTCCCTGGAATGGACTGGAGACATCTGGGGGACTC
>NW_017205184.1:0-5381 GCF_001704415.2 Capra hircus
TACTTCTGGAGTCTTCTCAGGGGAGTCAGTCCTCGTCTCGACGGGGCATGCACGTGCACTTTCCTCCGAGCTGTAGTAGCAGTGTCACGCTTCCCTTCGCGTGGAACAAGATATTGTGGCATTTCCCTCGAGGCTTTCCCACGAGGCTTTCCCACGAGGCTTTCCCACAGGGCTGTCCCACGTGCCACCGTGGTGTGAGTCGATCCTCGGCTTGAAAGTCGAGGCAGTGCAGGGAAAACAGGTTTCCCTGGAATGGACTGAGACATCTGGGGGACTCTGGGAATGCGGACTGATCCTGGAGTTCCTCTCGCCTTTCCTGTGGAGAGCGCCTCCTCTTGAGATGCGACGGGAACTCCGGGAATTCTTTCCGACCACGCAGGGAAAAGGATCCGTCCTCTCGAGCTAGGAGTCGGAAACGGGGCTCCTCTGGATGTGGGCGGGACTCACGTGCTTCCTCTGGAGAAGAGACGGGAATGTCGGGGAACTTCTTGAGTTGCAGCAAAGGTGTGAAAGACACTTTGGAAGTTCCAGAAGTTAGATTTGATTAGCCTCGAAACGCCTCAGTGGAAATGGGCCTCATCTCGCCTGGAGCTGAGAACCTCCTGGTTTTCTAGAGTCGGGCAGGTGCTCTCGACTTACGACGCGGGACCTCAGGGACCCGCTGTGGTGGCCTCAGGCAAGGCCATAACCCACGCGAGGTGCTCGGGGCCTCTCGGGATTCCTCTCCTTCGATGCCGGTGCCTAAGATCTTGTGTGGAGTCGGTGCTGGAACCTGAGGATTCCTCTGCAGTGCTGACATGGATCTTGGTGTACTTCTGGAGTCTCTCAGGGCAGTCAGTCCACTACTCAACTGGGGGCATGCACGTGCACTTTCCTCCGATCTGTAGCAGCAGTGTCACGCTTCCCTTCGCATGGATCAAGGGATCTGTGGCTTTCCCTCGAGGCTTTCCCACGAGGCTTTCCCACAGGGATGTCCCACGTGCCACCGTGGTGTGAGTCGATCCTCGGCTTGAAAGTCGAGGCAGTGCAGGGAAAACAGGTTTCCCTGGAATGGACTAGACATCTGCGGGATCTGGGAATGGTGGCATGACCCAGGAGTTCCTCTCGCCTTTCCGGTTGAGAGCGCTCCTCTTGAGATCGACGGAACGCCGGGAATTCTTTCCCGAGCAGCAGGGAAAGGATCCCTCCTCTCGAGCTAGGAGGCTGAAACGGGGCTCCTCTGGATGTGGGCGGGACTCTCGTGCTTCCTCTCGAGTGGAGACGGGTATGTCGGGAACTTCTTGAGTTGCAGCAAGGGTGTGAAGGACCCTTTGGAAGTTCAGATGTGAGATGTGATTAGCCTGGAGACGCCTAAGCGGAAATGGGCCTCATCTCGCCTGGAGGGGGGAACCTCCTGGATTTTCTCGAGTTGCGGCAGGTGCTCTCGACTTACGACGGGACTCAGGGACCCCGCTCTGGTGGCCTCTGGAAAGGCCAGTGCCCTTGCGAATTGCTCGGGCCTCTCAGGATTCCTCTCGTCAATGCCGGGGTTAATATCTTGTGTGGAGTAGGTGCCGGAACCTGAGCATTCTCTCCAGTGCTGACATGGATCTTGGGGTACATCTGGAGTCTCCCCAGGGAGTCAGTCGTCGTCTCGAGTGGGGGAATGCACGTGCGTTTTCCTCCCGAGCTGAAGCAGCAGTGTCACGCTTCCCTTTGCGTGGATCAAGGGTCAGGGGCTTTCTCTCGAGGCTTTCGAGGCTTTCCCACGAGGCTTTCCCACACGGCTGTCCACGTGCCACAGTGGTGTGAGTCGATCCTCGGCTTGAAAGTCGAGGCAGTGCAGGGAAAACAGGTTTCCCTGGAATGGACTGAAACATCTGGGGGACTCTGGGAATGGTGGCACGACCCAGGAGTTCCTCTCGACTTTCCTGTGGAAGAGCGCCTCCTCTTTGAGATGCGACGGGAACGCCGGGAATTCTTCCCGACCAGGCAGGGAAAGGATCCCTCCTCTCAAACTAGGAGGCAGAAACGGGGCTCCTCTGGATGTGGGAGGGACTATCGTGCTTCCTCTCGAGTGGAGACGGTATGTTAGGGAACGTCTTGAGTTGCAGCAAGGGTGTGAAGGACCCTGTGGAAGTTCCAGAGGTTAGGTGTGATTAGCCTGGAAACGCCTCATCGGAAATGGGCCTCATCTCGCCTGGAGGGGAGAACCTCCTGGATTTTCTCGAGTTGCGGCAGGTGCTCTTGACTTACGACGGGGACTTCAAGGACCTTCTGGTGGCCACAGGAAAGTCTAGTCCCCATGCGAGTTGCTCGGGGCTCTCCGGATTCCTCTCCCGTTGATGCTGGGGCCTAAGACCTTGTGTGGAGTCAGTGCCGGACCTGAGGATTCCTCTTCAGTGCTGACATGGATCTTGGTGTACTTCTGGAGTCTCCCAAGGGGAGTCAGTCCTCGTCTCGAGTAGCGGCATGCACGTGCGCTTTCCTCCAGAGCTGTAGCAGCAGTGTCACGCTTCCCTTCGCGTGGATCTAGGGATCAGGTGCTTTCCATCGAGCCTTTCCCACGAGGCTTTCCACGAGGCTTTCCCACGAGGCTTTCCCACAGGGCTGTCCCTCGTCTCACCGTGGTGTGAGTCGATCCTCGCTTGAAAGTCGAGGCAGTGCAGGGAAAAGAGGTTTCCCTGGAATGGACGGAGACATCTGGGGAACTCTGGAATGGTGGCACGACCCTGGAGTTCGTCTCACCTTTCTTGTGGAGAGCGCCTCCTCTTGAGATGCCACGGAAACGCCGGGAATTCTTTCCCGAGCACGCAGGGAAAGGATCCCTCCTCTCGAGGTAGGAGGCGGAAACGGGGCTACTGTCGATGTGGGTGGGGCTTCGTGCTTCCTCTCGAGTGGAGACGGGTATGTCGGGGAACTTCTTGAGTTGCAGCAAGGGTGTGAAGGACCCTTTGGAAATTCCAGAGGTTAGGTGTGATTAGCCTCGAGACACCTCAGCGGAAATGGGCCGCATCTCGCCTGGAGGGGAGAACGTCCTGAATGTTCTCGAGTTGCAGCAGGTGCTCTCGACTTACGACGGGGACCTCAGGGACCCGCTCTGGTGGCCTCAGGAAAGGCCAGTCCCTATGCGAGTTGCCAGGGGACCTCTCGGGATTCCTCTCCCGTCGAACCTGGGGCCTAAGATATTGTGCGGAGTGGGTGCCGGTACCTGAGGATTCCTCTCCAGTGCTTACGTGGATCTTGGGTACTTCTGGAGTCTCCCCATTGGAGTCAGTCCTCGACTCGATTGGGGTCATGCACGTGCGCTTTCCTCTCGAGCTGTAGCAGCAGTGTCGCGCTTCCATTCGCGTGGATAAAGGGATCTGTGGCTTTCCCTCGAGGCTTTCCCACGAGGCTTTCCCACGAGTCTTTCCCACAGGGCTGTCCACGTGCCACCGTGGAGTGAGTCGATCCTCGGCTTGACAGTCGAGGCAGTGCTGGGAAAACAGGTTTCCCTGGAATGGACTGAGACATCTGGGGGACTCTGGGAATGGGGCCTGATCCTGGAGTTATTTTCGCCTTTCCTGTGGAGAGCGCCTCCTCCTTTGAAATGCGATGGGAACACTAGGAATTCTTTCTCGACCACGCAGGGAAAGGATCCCTCCTCTCGAGCTAGCAGGCGGAAACGGGGCCACTCTGGATATGGACGGGACTCTCCGATTCCTCTAGAGTGGAGACGGGTATGTCGGGGAACTTCTTGAGTTGCAGCAAGGGTGTGAAGGACCCTTTGGAAGTTCCAGAGTTTAAGTGTGATTACCCCCTAGTTGCCTCAGCGGAAATGGGCCTCATCTCACCTGGAGGGGAGAACCTCCTGGATTTTTCTGGAGTTGCTGCAGGTGCTCGACTTACGATGGGGACCTCAGGGACCTGCTCTGGTGCCTCAGGAAAGGCCAGTCCCCATGCGAGTTGCTCTGGGGCCTCTCGGGATTCCTCTCCCGTCGATGCAGGGCCTAAGACATTGGTTGGAGTCGGTGCCGGAACCTGAGGATTCCTCTCCACTTCTGACATGGATCTTGGGTACTTCTGGAGTCCCCCCAGGGGTGTCAGTACTCGTCTCGAGTGGGGCCATGCACGTGCGCTTTCCTCCGGAGCTGTAGCAGCAGTGTCCCGCTTCCCTTCGCATGGATCAAGGATCTGTGGCTTTCCCTCGAGGCTTTCCCACGAGGCTTTCCCACAGGGCTGTACCACGTGCCACTGTGGTGTGAGTCGATCCTCGGCTTGAAAGTCGAGGCAGTGCAGGGAATACAGGTTTCCCTGGAATGGACTGAGACTTCTGGGGACTCTGGGAATGGTGGCACGACCCTGGAGTTCCTCTCGCCTTTCCTCTGGAGAGCGTCTCCTCTTGAGATTCGACGGGAATGCTGCGAATTCTTTCCCCACGCGCAGGGAAAGGATCAAACCTCTCGAGCTAAAAGGTGGAATCGGGGCTCCTCTGGATGTGGCGGGACTCTCGTGCTTCCTCTCGAGTGGAGACGGGTATGTCGGGGAACTTCTTGAGTTGCAGCAAGGGTGTGAAGGACCCTTTGGAAGTTCCAGATGTTAGATGTGATTAGCCTCGAGACGCCTCAGCGGAAATGGGCCTCATCTCGCCTGGGGGAGAAAACTCCTGGATTTTCTCGAGTTGCGGTGGGTGCTCTCAACTTACGACGGGGACCTCAGGGACCCGCTCTGGTGGCCTCAGAAAGGCCAGTCCCTATGCGAGTTGCCAGGGGACCTCTCGGATTCCTCTCCGTCGAAGCTGGGGCCTAAGATATTGTGTGGAGTGGGTGCCGGTACCTGAGGATTCCTTCCAGTGCTTACGTGGATCTTGGGGTACTTCTGGAGTCTCCCATTGGAGTCAGTCCTCAACTCGAGTGGGAGCATGCACGTGCGCTTTCCTCTCGAGCTGTAGCAGCAGTGTCGCGCTTCCATTCGCGTGGATCAAGGGATCTGTGGCTTTCCCTCGAGGCTTTCCACGGGCTTTCCCACGAGGCTTTCCCACAAGGCGGTCCCACATGCCACCGTGGTGTGAGTCGATCCTCGGCTTGAAAGTCGACGCAGTGCAGGGAAAACAGGTTTCCCTGGAATGGACGGAGACATCTGGGGGACTCTGGGAATGGTGGCAGGACCCTGGAGTTCCTCTCCTTTCCTGCGGAGAGCGCCTCCTCTTGAGATGGGACGGGAACGGGAAGCCCTCTAGAGGAGCAGGGAAAGGATCCCTAGCTGAGGCGGAAACGGGGCTCCTCATGTGGGCGGACTCTCGTGGAGTGGAGACGGGTATGTCGGGGAACTTCTTGAGTTGCAGCAAGGGTGTGAAGGACCCTTTGAAAGTTCCAGAGGTTAGGTGTTAATAGCCTCGAGACGCCTCAGGAGAAATGGGC
>NW_017205185.1:0-5380 GCF_001704415.2 Capra hircus
GCCTTCCTGAGTCCACCAGAGCGGGTCCCTGAGGTCCCCGTCGTATGACGAGAGCACCTGCCCCAACTCGAGAACATCCAGGAGGTTCTCCCTTCCAGGCAAGATGAGGCCCATTTCCAATGAGGCGTCTGGAGGCTAATCACAACTAACCTCTGGAACTTCCAAAGGGTCCGTCACACCCTTGCTGCTACTCAAAAAGTGCCTCGACATACCCGTCTCCACTCGAGAGGAGAAACGAGTTCCCGCCCACATCCAGAGGAGCCCGTTACCGCCTCATAGCTGGAGAGGAGGGACACTTTCCCTGCGTGGTCGGGAAAGAATTCCCGACGTTCCCGTCGCATCTCAAGAGGAGGCCCTCTCCACAGTAAAGGCCAGAGGAACTCCAGGTTCGTGCCACCATTCCAGAGTCCCCCAGATGTCTCCGTCATTCCAGGGAAACCTGTTTTTCCAGCACTGCCTCAACTTTCAAGCCAAGGGTCGACTCACACTACAGTGACACGTTGGACAGCCCTGTGGAAGCCTCTTGGGAAAGCCTCGTGGGAAATTCTCGAGGAAAGACTCGAGGAAAGCCACAGATCCCTTGATCCACGCTAAAGGAAGCATGACACTGCTGTTACGGCTCGGGAGCAAAGCGCACGTGGATGCCCCCACTCGAGACGAGGACTGACTCCCCTGGGGAGACTCCACAAGTACCCCAAGATCCACGTCAGCACTGGAGACGAATCCTCAGGTTCCCGGCTCCGACTCCCACACAAGGTCTTAGGCCCCGGCATCGACGGGAGAGGAATCCCGAGAGGCCCCAGGGCAACTTCATGGGGACTGGCCTTTCCTGAGGCCACCAGAACGGATCCCTGAGGTCCCCGTCTTAGGTCCAGAGCACCTGCCGCAACTCGAGTAAATCTAGGAGGTTCTCCCCTCCAGGGTAGATGAGGCCCATTTCCGCTGCGGCATCTCGAGGCTAATCACACCTAACCTCTGGAACGTCCAAAGGGCCTTCACACCCTTGCTGCAACTCAAGAATTTCCCGACATACCCGTCTCCACTCGAGAGGAAGCACGAGAGTCCCGCCCACATCCAGAGGAGCCCCGTTTCCGCCTCCTAGCTCGAGAGGAGGGATCCTTTCCCTGCGTGGTCGGGAAAGAATTCCCGGCATTCCTGTCGCATCTCAAGAGGAGGCGCTCTCCACAGGAACCGCGAGAGGAACTGCATTATCGTGCCACCATTCCCAGAGTCCCCCAGATGTCTCAGTCCATTCCAGGGAAACCTGTTTTCCCTGCACTGCCTCGACTTTCAAGCCGAGGATCGACTCACACCACGGTGGCACGTGGGAGAACCCTGTGGGAAAGCCTCGTGGGAAAGCCTCGAGGGAAAGCCACAGATCCCTTGTTCTACGCGAAGGGAAGCGTGACACTGCTGCTACAGCTGGGAGGAAATTGCACGTGCATGCCCCACTAGTAACGAGGACTGACTGCCCTGGGAGACTCAAGAAGTATCCCAAGATCCATGTCAGCACTGAGAGGACTCCTCAGCTTCTGGCACCGACTCTACACAAGGTCTTAGGCCCCGGCATCGACGGGAGAGGAATCCCGAGAGGCCCCTGAGCAACTCGCATGGGACTGGCCTTTCCTGAGGCCACCAGAGCGGGTCCCTGAGGTCCCCGTCGTAAGTCGAGAGCACCTGCCGAAACTAGAGAAAATCCAGGAGGTTCTCCCTTCCAGGAGAGATGAGGCCCCTTTCCGCTGAGACATCTCAAGGCTAATCACGCCTCACCACTGGAACTTCCAAAGGGTCCTTCACACCCTTGCTGCAACTCAAGAAGTTCCCCGACATACCCGTCTCCACTCGAGAGGAAGCACGAGGTCCCGCCCACATCCAGAGGAGCCCCGTTTCCGCCTCCTAGCTCGAGAGAAGGGATCCTTTCCCTGCGTGTACGGGAAAGAATTCCGGCGTTCCCGTCGCATCTCAAGAGGAGGCGCTCTCCACAGGAAAGGCGAGAGGAACTCCCAGGGTCGTGCCACCATACCCAAAGTCCCCTGATGTCTCAGTCCTTTCAGAAGAACCTGTTTTCCATGCTTTCCTGCACTTGCCACGGCATTCAAGCTGAGGATCGACTCACACCACGGTGGACGTGGAACAACCCGTGGGAAAGCCTCATGGGAAGGCCTCGTGGGAAAGCCTACTGGGAAAGCCACAGATCCCTTGATCCACAGAAGGAAGCGTGACGCTGCTGCTACAGTCGGAGGAAAGCGCACGTGCATTCCCCACTTGAGACGAGGACTGACTCCCCTGAGGAGACTCCAGAAGTATCCAAGATCCATTCAGCACTGGAGAGGAACCCTCAGATTCCGGCACCGACTCCACACAAGGTCTTAGGCCCCGAATCGACGGAGAGGAATCTCGAGAGGCCCCCGAGAACTCGCATGGGACTGGCCTTTCCTGAGGCCACCAGAGCGGGTCCTGAGGTCCCGTCATAAGTCGAGAGCACCTGCCGCAGCTCGAGAAAATCCAGAGGTTCTCCCTCCAGGCGAGATGAGGCCATTTCCGCTGAGGCGTCTCTAGGCTAATCACACCTAACCTCTGGAAATTCCAAAGGTCCTTCACACCTTGCTGCAACTCAAGAAGTTCCCGACATACCGTCTCCACTCGAGAGGAAGCACGAGAGTCCGCCCACATCCAGAGAAGCCCGTTTCGCCTCCTAGCTCGAGAGGAGGGATCATTTCACAGCGTGTTTGGGCAAGAATTCCCGGCGTCCCGTCACATCTCAAGAAGAGGCGCTTCGGCAGAAAGGCGAGAGGAACTCCAGGTCGTGCCACCATTCCAGAGTTCCCCAGATGTCTCAGTCCATTCCAGGGAAACCTGTTTCCTGCACTGCCTCGACTTTCAAGCTGATTATCGACTCACACAATGGTGGCACGTGGGACAGCCCTGTGGGAAAGCCTCGTGGAAAAACTCGTGGAAAGCCTCGAGGGAAAGCCACATATCCCTTGATCTACGCGAAGGGAAGCATGACACCCTGCTACAGCTCGGGAGGAAACGCACGTGCATGCGCCCACCGAGACGAGGACTGACTCCCCTGGGGAACTCCAAAGTGCCCCAAATCCATGTCAGCACAGACACGGAATCCTCAAGTTCCGGCACCAATTCCACAGAAGGTTTAGGCCCTGGACCGACGGAGAGAAATCCCGAGAGGCCCCTGAGCAACTCGCATGGGGACTGGCCTTTCCTGAGGCACCAGAGCGGGTCCCTGAGGTCCCCGTCGTAAGTCGAGAGCACCTGCCGCAACTCGAGAAATTCAGGAGGTTCTCCCCTCCAGGCGAGATGAGGCCATTTCCGCTGAGCGTCTCGAGGCTAATCACACCAAACCTCTGGAACTTCCAAAGGGTCCTTCACCCTGCTGCAACTCAAGAAGTTCCCCGACATACCCGTCTCCACTCGAGAGAAGCACGAGAGTCCCTCCCACATCCAGAGGAGCTCGTTTCGCCTCCTAGTCGAGAGGAGGATCTTTCCTGCGTGGTCGGCAAGAATTCCTGGCGTTCCCGTCGCATCTCAAGAAGAGGCGTTTCCACAGGAAAGCGAGAGGAACTCCAGGGTCGTGCCACCATTCCAGAGTCTCCCAGATGTCTCGGTCCATTCAGGAAACCTGTTTCCCTTCACTGCCTGACTTTCAAGCGAGGATAGACTCACACCAAGGTGGCACGTGGACAGCCCTGTGGGAAAGCCTCATGGAAAGCCTCGTGGGAAAGCCTCGAGGGAAAGCCACAGATCCCTTGTTCACGCGAAGGGAAGCGTGACACTGCTGCTACAGCTCGGGAGAAATTGCACGTGCATGCCCCACTCGTAACGAGGACTGACTGCCCTGGGGAGACTCAAGAAGTATCCCAAGATCCATGTCAGCACTGGAGAGGACTCCTCAGCTTCTGGCACCGACTCCACACAAGGTCTTAGGCCCCAGCATCGACGGGAGAGGAATCCCGAGAGGCCCCTGCGCAACTCGCATGGGGACTGGCCTTTCCTGAGGCCCCCAGAGCCGGTCCCTGAGGTACCCGTCGTAAGTCGAGAGCACCTGCCGCAACTCGAGAAAATCCAGGAGGTTCTCCCTTCCAGGAGAGATGAGGCCCCTTTCTGCTGAGACATCTCAAGGCTAATCACGCCTAACCACTGGAACTTCCAAAGGGTCCTTCACACCCTTGCTGCAACTCAAGAAGTTCCCCGACATACCCGTCTCCACTCGAGAGGAAGCACGAGGTCCCGCCCACATCCAGAGGAGCCCCGTTTCCGCCTCCTAGCTCGAGAGAAGGGATCCTTTCCCTGCGTGTTCTGGATGAATTCCCGGCGTTCCCGTCGCATCTCAAGAGGAGGAGCTCTCCACAGGAAAGGCGAGAGGAACTCCAGGGTGTGTCACCATTTCGAGAGTCCCCCAGATATCTCCGTCCATTCCAGAGAAAACTGTTTTCCCAGCACTGCCTCAACTTTCAAGCCGAGGGTAGACTCACACTACAGTGGCACGTGGGCAGCCCTGTGGGAAAGCCTCGTGGGAAAGCCTCTTGGGAAAGCCTCGAGGGAAAGCCACAGATCCCTTAATCCACGCTAAAGGAAGCGTGACACTGCTGCTACAGCTCGGGAGGAAAGTGCACGTGCATGCCCCACTCGAGACGAGGACTGACTCACCTGGGGAGACTCCAGAAGTACCCCAAGATCCATGTCAGCACAGGAGAGGAATCCTCAGTTTCCGCACCGACTCAACACAAGGTTTTGGGCTCCAGCATCTACGGGAGAGAAATTCCGAGAGACACCGAGCAACATTCATGTGGACTGGCCTTTCCTGAGTCCACCAGAGCGGGTCCCTGAGGTCCCCGTCGTATGACGAGAGCACCTGCCCCAACTCGAGAACATCCAGGAGGTTCTCCCTTCCAGGCAAGATGAGGCCCATTTCCAATGAGGCGTCTGGAGGCTAATCACAACTAACCTCTGGAACTTCCAAAGGGTCCGTCACACCCTTGCTGCTACTCAAAAAGTGCCTCGACATACCCGTCTCCACTCGAGAGGAAGAACGAGTTCCCGCCCACATCCAGAGGAGCCCCGTTACCGCCTCATAGCTGGAGAGGAGGGACACTTTCCCTGCGTGGTCGGGAAAGAATTCCCGACGTTCCCGTCGCATCTCAAGAGGAGGCCCTCTCCACAGTAAAGGCCAGAGGAACTCCAGGTTCGTGCCACCATTCCCAGAGTCCCCCAGATGTCTCCGTCCATTCCAGGGAAACCTGTTTTTCCAGCACTGCCTCAACTTTCAAGCAAGGGTCGACTCACACTACAGTGACGTTGGACAGCCCTGTGGGAAAGCTCTTGGGAAAGCCTCGTGCGGAAATTCTCGAGAAAGACTCGA
>NW_017205186.1:0-5380 GCF_001704415.2 Capra hircus
CGAGGCTTTCCCACAGGGCTGTCCACGTGCCACCACGTGGTGTGAGTCGATGCCTCGGCTTGAAAAGTCGAGGCAGTACAGGGGAAAACAGGTTTCCCTGGAATGGACTGAGACATCTGGGGGACTCTGGGAATGGTACGCATGACCCTGGAGTTACTCTCGCCTTTCTGTGGAGAGCGCCTCCTCTTGAAAATGCGACGGGAACGCCGGGAATTCTTTCCGACCACGCAGCGAAAGGATCCCAGCTCTCGAGCTAGGAGGCGGAAACCGGGCTCCTCTGTATGTGGGCGGGACTCTCGTGCTTCCTCGAGTGGAGACGGGTATGTTGGGGAACTTCTTGAGTTGCAGGAAGGGTGTGAAGGACCCTTTGGAAGTTCCAGAGCTTAGGTGTGATTAGCCTCGAGACGCCTCATCGGAATGGGGCTCATCTCGCCTGGAGGCGAGAACCTCCTGAATTTTCTCAAGTTGCGGCAGGTGCTCTCGACTTACGAAGGGGACCTGAGGGACCGCGCCGCTGGTGGCCTCATGAAAGGCCAGTCCCCATGGGAGTTGCTCGGGGGCCTCTCGGGATTCCTCTCCCCCTCGATGCCGGGGCCTAAGATCTTGTGTGGAATCGGTGCGGAACCTGAGGATTCCTCTCCAGTGCTGACATGGATCTTGGGGTACTTCTGGAGTCTCCCAGGGGAGTCAGTCCTCGTCTCGAGTGGGGGCATGCACGTGCATCCCGAGCTGTAGCAGGAGTGTCACGCTTCCCTTCCTTGTGGATCAAGGGATAAGGGCTTTACCTCGAGGCTTTCCCATGAGGCTTTCCCACGAGGCTTTCCCACAGGGCTGTCCACGTGCCACCGTTGTATGAGTCGATCCTCGCTTGAAAAAGTCGAAGCAGTGCAGGGAAAACTGGTTTCCCTGGCATGGACTGAGCATCTGGGGGACTCTGGAATGGTGGCACGACCCTGGAGTCTGTGGAGAGCGCTCCTCTTGAGATGCGACGGGAACGCCAGGAATACTTACCCGACCACCTAGGGAAAGGATCTCCTCTGGAACTATGAGGCGGAAACGGGGCTCTGGATGTGGGCGGGACTCTCGTGCTTCCTCTCGAGGGGAAACGGGTATGTATGAGGAACTTCTTGAGTTGCAGCAAGGGTGTGAAAGACCCTATGGAAGTTCCAGAGGTTAGGTGTGATTAGTCTCGAGACGCCTCAGCACAAAATGGGCCTCATGTCGCCCTGAAGGGAAGAACCTCCTGAATTTTCTCGAGTTGCGGCAGGTGCTGTGGACTTAAGACGGGGTCCTCAGGGACCCGCTCTGGTGGCCTCAGGAAAGGCCAGTCACCATGCGAGTTGCTCGGGGGCCTCTCGGGATTCCTCTCCCGTCGATGCCGGCGCCTTATACCTTGTGTGGAGTCGGTGGCCGGAACCTGAGAAAACCTCTCCAGTGCTTACATGGACCTTGGGGTACTTCTGGAGTCTCCCGGTTAGTCAGTCCTCGTCCCTAGTGGATGCATGTACGTGCAATTTCCTCCCGAGCTGTAGCAGCAGTGTCACGCTTCCTTCGCGTGGATCCAGGAATCTGTGGCTTTCCGTGGAGGCTTTCCACGAGGCTTTGCCACGAGGCTTTCCCACGACGTTTACCCACTGGGATGTCCCACGTGCCACCGTGTTGTGAGTCGTCCTTGGCTTGAAAGTCGAGGCAGTGCTGGGAAACTGGTTTCCCTGTTATGGACTGAGCATTTGGGGGACTCTGGGAATGGTGGCACGACCCTGGAGTTCCTCTCGCCTTTCCTGTGGAGAGCGCCTCCTCTTGAGATGCGACGGAACGCCGGGAATTCTTTCCCGACCACGCAGGGAAAGGATCCCTCCTCTCGAGCTAGGAGGCAGAAACGGGTCTCCTCTGGATGTGGGCGGGACTCTCGTGCTTCCTTTTCGAGTGGAGCCGGGTAAGTCGGGGAACTTCTTGAGTTGCAGCAAGGGTGTGAAGGACCCTTTGGAAGTTCCAGAGGTTAGGTGTGATTAGCCTCGAGAAGCCTCTCAGCGGAAATGGTCTTCATCTCGCCTGGAGGGGAGAACCTCCTGGATTTTCTCGAGTTGGGCGGCAGGTGCTCTCGACTTACGACGGGGACCTCAGGGACCCGCTCTGGTGGCCTCAGGAAAGGCCAGTCCCCATGCGAGTTGCTCGGGCCTCTCGGGACTCCTCTCCCTTAGATGCCTGGGCCTAAGATCTTGTGTGAAGTCGGTGCCTGAAACCTGAGGTTTCCTCTCCAGTGCTGACATGCATCTTGGGGTATTTCTGGAGTCTCCCCAGGGGAGTCAGTCCTCGTCTCGAGTGGGGATGCACGTGCGCTTTCCTCCCTAGCTGTAGCAGCAGTGTCAGGCTACCCTCTCGTGGATCAAGGGGATCTGTGGCATTCCCTCGAGCTTTCCCACGAGGCTTTCCACGAGGCTTTCCCACAGGGCAGTCCCACACGTGCCACCGTGGTGTGAGTGGATCCTCGGTTTAAAAGTCGAGGCAGTGCAGGGAAAACAGGTTTCCTGGAATGGAGTGAGACATCTGGGGGACGCTGGAATGGTGGCACGACCCTGGAGTTCCTCTC
The DNA here is from genome assembly GCF_001704415.2 of Capra hircus. Lineage (NCBI taxonomy): Eukaryota > Metazoa > Chordata > Mammalia > Artiodactyla > Bovidae > Capra > Capra hircus. The sequence continues at coordinate 2,591 of NW_017205186.1, forward strand.
GCCTTTCCTGTGGAGAGTGCCTCCACTTGAGATGCGACAGGAACGCCGGGAATTCTTTCCCGACCCACGCAGCGAAAAGGAACCGTCTCTCGAGCAAGGAGGCGGAAACGGAGCTCCTCTGGATGTGGGCGGAACTCTCGTGCTTCCTCTCGAGTGGAATCGGGGTATGTCGGGGAACTTCTTGAGTTGCAGCAAGGTGTGAAGGACCCTTTGGAAGTTCCAGGAGGGTAGATGTGATTAGCCTCGAGACGCCTCAGCGGAAATGGGCCTCATCTCGCCTGGAGGGTGGAACCTCATGTATTTTCTCGAGTTGCGGCAGGTGATCTCGACTTACGACGGGTACCTCAGGGACCCGCTCTGGTGGTCTCAGGAAAGGCCAGTCCCATGCGAGTTGCTCGGGGCCTCTCGGGATTCCACTCCCATCGATACTGGGGCCTAAGATCCTTGTGTGGAGTCGTCCGGAACCTGAGGATTCCTCTCTAGTGCTGACATGGATCTTGGGGTACTTCTGGAGTCTCCCCAGGGGAGTCAGTCCTCATCTCGAGTGGTGGCATGCACGTGCGCTTTCCTCCCGAGCTGTAGCAGCGGTGTCGCGCTTCCCTTCAAGTGGATCAAGGGATCTGTGGATTTCCCTCGAGGCTTTTCCAGGAGGCTTTCCCACGAGGCTTTCCCACAGGGCAGTCCCACGTGCCACCGGTGGTGTGAGTCGATCCTCGACTTGAAAGTCGACGCAGTGCAGGGAAAATAGGTTTTCCTGGAATCGACAGAGACATCTGGGGACTCTGGGAATGGTGGCATGACCCTGGAGTTCCTCTCGCCTTTCCTGTGGTGAGCGCCTCCTCTTGAGATGCGACGGGAACGCCGGGAATTCTTTCCCGACCACGCAGGGAAATGATCCCTCCTCTCGAGCTAGGAGGCGGAAACGGGGCTCCTCTGGATGTGGGCGGGACTCTCATGCTTCGTCTCGAGTGGAGACAGGTATGTCGGGGAACTTCTTGAGTTGCGGCAACGGTGTGAAGGACCCGTTGTAAGTTCCAGAGGTTAGGTGTGACTAGCCTCGAGACGCCTCAGCGGAAATGGGCCTCATCTCGCCTGGAGGGGAGAACCTCCTGGATTTTCTCGAGTTGCGGCAGGTGCTCTCGACTTACGACGGGGACCTCAGGGACCCGCTCTGGTGGCCTCAGGAAAGGCCAGTCCCCATGCGAGTTGCTCGGGGCCTCTCGGGATTCCTCTCCCATCGATGCTGGGGCCTAAGACCTTGTGTGGAGTCAGTTCCGGAACCTGAGGATTCCTCTCCAGTGCTGACATGGATCTTGGGGTACTTCTAGTAGTCTCCCCAGGGGAGTCAGTCCTCTACTCGAGTGGGGGCATCCACGTGCGCTTTCACCCGAGCTGTAGCAGCGGTGTCCCGCTTCCCTTCGCGTGGATCAAGGGATCCGTGGCTTTCCATCGAGGCTTTCCCACGAGGCTTTCCCACGAGTCTTAACCACAGGGCTGTCCCACGTGTCATCGTGCTGTGGGGTCGATCCTCGGCTTGAAATTCGAGGCAGTGCAGGAAAAACAGGTTTCCCTGGAATGGACCTAGACATCTGGGGGACTCTGGGAATGGTGGCACGACCCTGGAGTTCCTCTCGCCTTTCCTGTGGAGCCCACCTCCTCTTGAGATGCGAGGAGAACGCCGGGAATTCTTTCCCGAACACGCAGGGGAAGGATCCCTCCTCTCAAGCTATGAGGCGGAAACGGGGCCCCTCTGGATGTTTACGGTACTCTCGTGCTTCCTCTGAGTGGAGACCGGTATGTCGGGGAACTTCTTGAGTTGCAGCAAGGTGTGAAAGAACCTTTGGAGTTCCAGAGGTTAGGTGTGATTAGCCTCGAGACGCCTCAGCAGAAATGGGCCTCATCACACCTGGAGGGGAGAACCTCCTGGATTTTCTCGAGTTGCGGCAGGTGCTCTCGAATTACGACGGGGACCTCAGGGACCCGCTCTGGTGGCCTCAGGAAAGGCCAGTCCCATGCGAGTTGCTCCGGGGCCTCTCGGGATTCCTCTCCGTCGATGAAGGGGCCTAAGACCTTTTGTGGAGTGGTTGCCGGAACGTGAGGATTCCTCTCCAGTGCTGACATGGATCTTGAAGTACTTCTGGAGTCTCCCCAGGGGAGTCAGTCCTCGTCTCGAGTGGGGGCAGGCACGTGCGCTTTCCTCCCGAGCTGTAGCAGCAGTGTCACGCTTCCCTTCGCGTGGATCAAGGATCTGTGGCTTTCCCACGAGGCTTTCCCACAGGGCTGTCCCACGTGCCACCGTGGTGTGAGTCGATCCTCGGCTTGAAAAGTCGAGGCAGTGCAGGGAAAACAGGTTTCCCTGGAATGGACGGAGACATCTGGGGGACTCTGGGAATGGTGGTACGACTCTGAAGTTCCTCTCGCCTTTCCTGTGGAAAGCGACTCCTCTTGAGATGCGACGGGAACGCCGGGAATTCTGTCCCGACCACGGCAGGAAAGGATCCCCTCTCTCGAGCTAGGGAGGCGGAAGCGGACTGCTCTGGATGTGGGGTGGGCCTCTCGTGCTTCCTCTCGAGTGGAGACGGGTATGTCGGGGAACTTCTTGAGTTGCAGCAAGGGTGTGAAGGACCCTTTGGAAGTTCCAGAGTTTAGGTGTGATTAGCCCTCGAGACGCCTCAGCGGGAAATGGGCCTATCTCGCCTGGAGGGGAGAACCTCCTGGATTTTCTCGAGTTGCGGCAGGTGCTCTCGACTTGGAGACGTTGTCCTCAGGGACCCCCTCTGGAGGCTCTGG
>NW_017205187.1:0-5380 GCF_001704415.2 Capra hircus
GAACTCCAGGGTCATGCCACCATTCCAGAGTCCCCAGATGTCTCAGTCCATTCCAGGGAAACCTGTTTTTACTGCACTCTTTTGACTTCCAAGCCAGAGGATCGACTCACACCATGGTGACACGTGAGACAGCCATGTGGGAAAGCCTCGTGGGAAACCTCGTGGGAAAGTCTCGAGGGAATGCCACAGATCCCTTGATCCCCGGGAAGGGAAGCGTGACACTGCTGCTAAAGCTCGGGAGGAATGCGCACGTGCATGCCCCCACCCGAGACGAGGACTGACTCCACTGGGGATACACCAGAAGTACCCCAAGATCCATGTCAGCACTGGAGAGGAATCCTCAGGTTCCGGGCACCGACTCAACTCAAGGTCTTAGGCCCAGCATCGACGGAGAGGAATCCCGAGAGGCCCCCAAGCAACTCGCATGGGAACTGGCCTTTTCTTAGGCCACCAGAACAGGTCCCTGAGGTCCCCATCGTAAGTCTAGAGCACCTGCTGCAACTCTAGAAAATCCAGGAGTTCTCCCCTCCAGGCGAAATGAGGCCCATTTCCACTGAGGCATCTCGAAGCTAATCACACCTAACCTCTGGAACTTCCAAAGGGTCCTTCACACCCTTGCTGCAACTCAAGAAGTTCCCCGACATACCCGACTCCACCCGAGAGGAAACACGAGAGTCCCGCCCACATCCAGAGGAGCCCCGTTTCCGCCTCCTAGCTCGAGAGGAGGGATCCTTTCCCTGCGTGGTCGGGAAAGAATTCCCGGCGTTCCCGTCGCATCTCAAGAGCAGGCGCTCTCCACAGGAAAGGCGAGAGGAACTCCAGGGTCGTGCTACCATTCCCAGAGTCCCCAAATATCTGCGTCCATTCCAGGGAAACCTGTTTTCCCTGCACTGCCTCGACTTTTCAAGCCGAGGATCGACTCACACCACGGTGGCACGTGGTACAGCCCTGTGGGAAAGCCTGTGGGAAAGCCTCGTGGGAAAGACTCGAGGGAAAGCCACAGATCCCTTGATCCAAGCAAAGGGAAGCGTGACACTGCTGCTACAGCTCGGGAGGAAAGCGCATGTGCATGCCCCCACACGAGACGAGGACTGAGTCTCCTGGGGAGTCTCCAGTAGTACCCCAGGATCCATGTCAGCACTGGAGAGGAATCCTCAGGTTCCGGCACCGAATCCACACAAGGTCTTAGGCCCCGACATCGTCGGAAGCGGAATCCCGAGAGGCCGTCGAGCTACTCGCATGGGACTGGCCTTTCCTGAGGTCACAATAGCGGGTCCCTAAGGTCCCCGTCGGAAGTCGAGAGCACCTGTCGCAACTCGCGAAAATCCACGAGGTTCTCCCCTCCAGGCGAGATGAGGTCCATTTCTGCTGACGGTCTCGAGGCTAATCACACCTAACCTCTGGAACTTCCAAACGGTTCTTCACACCATTGCTGCAACTCAAGAAGTTCCCCGACATACCCGTCTCCACTCGAGAGGAAGCACGGGAGTCCCGCCCACATCCAGAGGAGCCCCGTTTCCGCCTCCTAGCTCGAGAGAGGGATTCTTTCCCTTCGTGCTCGGGAAAGAATTCCCGGCGTTCCCGTCGCATCTCAAGAGCAGGCGCTCTCCACAGGAAAGGCGAGAGGAACTCCAGGGTCTTGCTACCATTCCCAGAGTCCCCAAATATCTGCGTACATTCCAGGGAAACCTGTTTTCCCTGCACTGCCTTGACTTTCAAGAGGATCGACTCACACCACGGTGGCACGTGGGACAGCCCTGTGGGAAAGCCTCGTGGAAAAAGCCTCGTGGGAAAGCCTCGAGGGAAAGCCACAGATCCCTTGATCCACGCGAATGGAAGCGCGACACTGCTGCTACAGCTCGGAGGAAAGCGCACGTGCATTCCCACACACGAGACGAGGGCTGACTCCACTGGGGAGACTCCAGAAGTACCCCAAATCCATGTCAGCACTGGAGAGGAATTCTCAGGTTCCGGCACCCACTCCACACAGATATTAGGCCCCGGCATCGACGGGAGAGGAATCCCGAGAGGCCCGCGAGCTACTCGCATGGAGACTGCCCTTTCCTGAGGCCAGCAGAGCGGGTCCCTGAGGTCCCCGTCGTAAGTCGAGAGCACCTGCCGCAACTCGAGAAAATCCAGGAGGTTCTCCCCTCCAGGCGAGATGAGGCCCATTTCCCCTGAGGCGTCTCGAGGCTAATCACACCTAACCTCTGGAACTTCCAAAGGGTCCTTCACACCCTTGCTGCAACTCAAGAAGTTCCCCGACATACCCGTCTCCACTCGAGAGGAAGCACGAGAGCCCCACCACGTCCACAGTAGCCCCATGTCCGCCTCCTAGCTCGAGGAGGGATCCTTTCCCTGCGTTGTCGGGAAAGAATTCCCGTGTTCCCGTCGCATCTCAAGAGGAGGCGCTCTCCAAAGGAAAGGCGAGAGGAACTCCAGGGTCGTGCTACCATTCCCAGAGTCAACCAGATGTCTCCGTCCATTCCAGGAAACCTGTTTTCCCTGCACTGCCTCGACTTTCAAGCCGAGGATCGACTCACACCACGGTGGCACTTGGGGACAGCCTTGTGGGAAAAGCCTCGTGGGAAAGCCTCTTGGAAAGCCTCGAGGGAAAGCCACAGATCCCTTCATACACCCGAAGGGAAGCGTGACACTGCTCCTACAGCTCGGGAGGAAAGAGCACTTGCATTCCCCCACTCGAGACGAGGACTGACTCCCCTGGGGAGACTCCAGAAGTACCCCAAGATCCATGTCAGCACTGGAGAGGAATCCTCAGGTTCCGGCACTGACTCCACACAAGGTCTTAGGCCCCGGCATCGACGGGAGAGGAATCCCGAGAGTCCCCCGAGCAACTCGCATGGGGACCGGCCTTTTCTGTGGCCACCAGAGCGGGTCCCTGAGGTCCCCGTCCTAAGTGGAGAGCACCTGCTGCAACTCGAGAAAATCCAGGAGGTTCTCCCCTCCAGGCGAGATGAGGCCCATTTCCGCTGAGGCGTCTCGAGGCTATTTACACCTAACCTCTGGAACTTCCAAAGGGTCCATCACACCGTTGCTGCAACTCAAGAAGTTCCCGACATTCCCTGTCTCCACTCGAGAGGAAGCACGAGAGTCCCGCCCACATCCAGAGGAGCCCCGTTTACGCCTCCTAGCTCGAGAGGAGGGATCCTTTCCCTGCGTGGTCGGGAAAGAATTCCCGGCGTTCCCGTCGCATCTCAAGAGGAGCTCTCCACAGTAAAGGCGAGAGGAATTCCAGGGTCGTGCCACCATTCCCAGAGTCCCCCAGATGTCTCCGTCCATTCCAGGGAAACCTGTTTTCCCTGCACTGCCTGGAATTTCAAGCCAAGGATCGACTCACACCACGGTGGCACGTGGGACAGCCCTGTGGGAAAGCCTCATGGAAAGCTTCAAGGAAAGCCCCTGTTCTCTAGATCCACGTGAAGTGAAGTGCGACACTGCTGCTAAAGCTCGGGAGGAAAGCGCACGTGCATGCCCCCACTCGAGACGAGGACTGACTCCCCTGGGGAGACTCCAGAAGTACCCCAAGATCCATGTCAGCACTGGAGAGGAATTCTCAGGTTTTGCCACGACTCCACATAAGATCTTAGGCCCCGGCTTCGACGGGAGAGGAAACCCGAGAGGCCCCCGAGCAACTCGCATGGGGACTGGCCTTTCGTGAGACACCAGAGCGGGTCCCTGAGGTCCCTGTCGTAAGTCGAGAGCACCTGCCGCAACTCGAGAAAATCACGAGGTCCTCCCCTCCAGGCGAGGTGAGCCCATTTTCGCTGAGGCGTCTCGAGGCTAATCACACCTAACCTCTGGAACTTCCAAAGGGTCCTTCACACGCTTGCTGCAACTCAAGAAGTTCCCCGACATACCCGTCTCCACTGGAGAGGAAGCACGAGAGTCCCGCCCACATCCAGAGGAGCCCCGTTTCAGCCCCTAGCTCTAGAGGAGGGATCCTTTCCCTGCGTGGTCGGAAAGAATTCCCGGCGTTCTCGTCGCATCTCAAGAGGAGGCGCTCTCCACAGGAAAGGCGAAAGGAACTCCAGGGTCGGGCCACCATTCCCAGAGTCCCCCAGATGTCTCAGTCCATTTCAGGGAAACCTGTTTTCCCTGCACTACCTCGACTCTCAAGCCGAGGATCGACTCACAACACCGTGGCACGTGGGACAGCCTGTGGGAAAGCCTCGTGGGAAAGCCTTGCTGGAAAGCATCGTGGGAAAGCCTCGAGGGAAAGCCACTGATACCTTGATCCACACGACTGAGCATGACACTGCTGCTACAGCTAGGGAGGAAAGCGCAGGTGCATGCCCCCACTCGAGACGAGGACTAACTCCCCTGGGAAGACTCCAGAAGTAGCCCAAGATCCATGTCAGCACTGCACAGGAAACCTCAGATTCCGGGCACCGACTCCACACAAGGTCTTAGCCCCGACATCGACGGGAGAGGAATCCCGAGAGGCCCGAGCAACTCGCATGGGACTGGCCTTTTCTGAGGCCCCCAGAGCGGGTCCTTGAGGTCCCCGTCGTAAGTCGAGAGCAATTGCCCTATCTCGAGAAAATCCAGGAGGTTCTCCCCTCCAGGCGAGATGAGGCCCATTTCTGCTGAGGCGTCTCGAGGCTAATCACACCTAATCTCTGGAACTTCCAAACGGTGCTTCACACCCCTGGCTGCAACTCAAGATGTTCCCCGACATACCGTCTCCATTCGAGAGGAAGCACGAGAGTCCCGCCCACATCCAGAGGAGCCCCGTTTCTGCCTACTAGCTCGAGACGAGGGATCCTTTCCCTGCGTGTCATCGGAAAGAAATCCCGGCGTTCCCGTCCCATCTCAAGAGGAGGCGCTCTCCACAGGAAAGGCGAGAGGAACTCAGGGTCGTGCCACCTTCCAGAGTCCCCAGATGTCTCAAGTCCATTCCAGGGAAACTTGTTTTCCCTGCAGTGCTTCGACATTCAAACCGAGGATCGACTCACACCAGGGTGGCACGTCGGACAGCCCTGTGGGAAAGCCCGTGGGAAAGCCTCGTGGGAAAGCCTCATGGGAAAGCCGAGGAAAGCCACAGATGCTTTGATCCACGCATAGGGGAAGTGTGACTCTGCTGCTACAGCTCCGGAGGAAAGCGCACGTGCATGACCCCACTCGAGACGAGGACTGACTAGCCTGGGGAGACTCCAGAAGTATCCCAACATCCATGTCAACACTGCAGAGGAATCCTCAGGTTCCGGCACGGACTCCACACAAGGTCTTAGGCCCGGCATCGACGGGAGAGGAATCCGAGAGGCCCCCATGCCAACTCGCTTTGGGACTGTCCTTTCCTAAGGCCACCAGAGCAGGTCCCTGAGGTCCCCGTCGTAAGTCGACAGCACCTGCCGCAACT
>NW_017205188.1:0-18549 GCF_001704415.2 Capra hircus
CTCCCAGTACTGACTCAGGACTGCTCTGGGTGCCTCGAGGGGTGGCCTCAGGAAAGACCAGTCCCCATGGGAATTGCTCGGTTACCTCTCGGGATTCCTCTCCGTCGATGCCGGGGCCTAAGACATTGTGTGGAGATGGTGCCAGAACCTCAGGATTCCTCTCCAGTGCTGACATGGATCTGAGGGACTTCTGGAGTCCTCCTCAGGGAAGTCAGTCCTCGTCTTCAGCTTGGCATGCACGAGCGCTTTCCTCCCGAGCTGTAGCAGCAGTGTCACCCTTCCCTTGGCGTGGATCAAGGGATCTGTGGCTTTCCCCTCGAGGATTTCCCCACGAGGTTTTCCCACGAGGCTTTCCCACAGGGCTGTCCCACGTGCCATCCGTGGTTGTGAGTCGATCCTCGGCTTGAAGTCGAGGCACTGCAGGGAAAACAGGTTTCCCCTGGAATGGACTGAGATATCTGGGGGACTCTGGGAATGGTAGCACCACCCTGGAGTTCCTCTCGCATTTCCTGTGGAGAAGCGCCTCCTCTGGAGATGCGACGGGAACCCCAGGAATTCTTTCCCGGACACACAGTGAAAGGATCCCTCGTCTCGAGCTATGAGGGAGAAAAGGGGCTCCTCTGGATGTGGGCGGGACTCTCGTGCTTCCTCTCGAGTGGAGACGGGTATGTCGGGGAACTTCTTGAGTTGCAGCAAGGGTGTGAAGGACCCTTTGGAAGTTCCAGAGGTTTAGGTGTGATTAGCTTCGAGACGCCTCAGCGGAAATGGGCCTCATCTCGCCTGGAGGGGAGAACCTCCTGGATTTTCTCGAGTTGTGGCAGGTGCTCTCGACATACGACGGGGACCTCAGGGACCCGCACTGGTGGCCTCCAGGGAAGGCCATTCCCCATGCGAGTTGCTCGGGGCCCTCTCGGGATACCTGCCCCATCGATGCCCGGGGTCTAAGACCTTGTGTGGAGTCGGTGCCGGAACCTGAGGATTCCTCTCCAGTGTGACATGGATCTTGGGGTACTTCTGGAGTCTCCCCAGGGGAGTCAGACATCGGACTCGAGTGAGGGCAGGCACGTGCGCTTTCCTCCCGAGCTCTAGCAGCAGTGATACGCATTCTCTTCGCGTGGATCGAGGGATCAGTGGCTTTCCCTCGAGGCTTTCCCACGAGCCTTTCCCACAGGGCTGTCCCACGTGCCACCGTGGTGTGAGTCGATCCTCGGCTTGAAAGTCGAGGCATTGCAGGGAAAACAGTTTTCCCTGGAATGGACAGAGACATCTGGGTGACTCTGGGAATGGTGGCACGAACCTGGATTTCCTCTCGCCTTTCCTGTGGAGAGCGCCTCCTCTTGAGATGCGATGGGAACGCCGGGAATTCTTTCCCGACCACGCAGGAAAGGATCCCTCCTCTCGAACTAGGAGGCGGAATCGGTGCTCCTCTGTATGTGGGCGGGACTCTCGTGCTTCCTCTCCTCTGGAGACGGGTATGTCGGAGGAGTTTCTTGAGTTGCATGCAAGGGTGTGAAGGAACTTTTGGAAGTTCCACATGTTAGGTGTGATTAGCCTGGATATGGCTCAGCGGAAATGGGCCTCATCTCGCCTGGAGGGAAGAACCACCTGGATTTTCTCCAGTTGAGGCAGGTGCTCACAACTTACGACCGGGACCTCAGGGACCTGCTCTGGTGGCCTCAGGAAAGACCAGTCCCCATGCGAATTGCTCGGGGTCCTCTCGGGATTCCTCTCCCGTCGATGCCGAGGCCTAAGACCTTGTGTGGAGATGGTGCCAGAACCTGAGGATTCCTCTCCAGTGCTGACATGGATCTTGGGGTACTTCTGGAGTCTCCCCAGGGGAGTGAGTCCTTGTCTCGAGTGGGGGCATGCACGTGCGCTTTCCTCCCGAGATGTAGCAGCAGTGTCACGCTTCCCTTCCCGTGGATCAAGGGATCTGTGGCTTTCCCTCGAGGCTTTCCCAAGAGGATTTCCCACGAGGCTTTCCGACAGGGCTATCCCACGTGCCACCGTGGTGTGAGTCGATCCTCGCCGTGAAATTCGAGGCAGTGCAGGAAAAACAGTTTACTCTGGAATGGACTGAGACATCTGGGCGACTCTGTGAATGGTGGCACGACCCTGGAGTTCCTCTCGCCTTTCCTGTGGAGAGCGCTTCCCCTTGAAATGCGAGCGGAAATGGCGGGTATTATTTCCTGACCAAGCAGGGAAAGGATCCCTCATGTCGAGCTTCGATACCAAAACGGCGTCTCCTCTGGATGTGGGCGGGACCCTCGTGCTTCCTCTCGAGTGGAGACGGGTATGTCGGGGAACTTCTTGAGTTGCAGCAAGGACCCTTTTGAATTTCCAGAGTTTAGGTGTGATGAGCCTCCAGATGCCTCCGAGGAAATGGGCCTCATCTCGCCTGGAGGGGAGAACCTCCTGGATTTTCTAGAGTTGGGCAGGGTCTCTCGAGTTACGACAGGGACCTCAGGGACCCGCTCTGGTGGCCTCAGGAAAGGCCAGTGCCCATGGGAGTTGCAAGAGAGCCTTTCGGGATTCCTCTCCCGTCAATGCCGGGGCCTAAGACCTTGTGTGGAGTCGATGCCGGAACCTGAGGATTCCTCTCCAGTGCTGACATGGATCTTGGGGTACTTCTGGAGTCTCCCCAGGGGAGTCAGACCTCGACTCGAGTGGGGGCAGGAACGTGCGCTTTCCTCCCGAGCTCCTGCAGGAGTGTTACGCTTCCCTTCACGTGGATCAAGGGAGCAGTGGCTTTCCCTCGATGCTTTCCCACGAGGCTTTCCCACAGGGCTGTCCCACGTGCCACCGTGGTGAGAGTCGATCCTCGGCTTGAAAGTCGAGGCAGTGCAGGGAAAACAGTTTTCCCTGGAATGGACTGAGACATCTGGGGGACTGTGGGAATGGTGGCACGACGCTGGAGTTCCTCTCGCCTTTCCTGAGGAGAGCGCCTCCTCTTGAGATGCGACGGGAACGCCGGGAATTCTTTCCCAACCACGCAGCGAAAGCATCCCACCTCTCGAGCTATGAGGCGGAAACGGGGCTCATCTGGATGTGGGCAGGACTCCTGTGCTTCCTCTCGAGTGGAGACGGGTATGTCGGGGAACTTCTTGAGTTGCAGCGAGGGTGTGAACGACGCTTTGGAAGTTCCAGATGTTAGGTGTGATTAGCCCCAAGACGCCTCAGCGGAAATGGGCCTCATCTCGCCTGGAGGGGAGAACCTCCTGGATTTTCTCCAGAGTCAGGTGCTCACAACTTACGACCGGGACCTCAGGGACCTGCTCTGGTGACCTCAGGAAAGACCAGTCCCCATGCGAATTGCTCGGGGGCCTCTCAGGATTCCTCTCCCGTCGATGCCAGGGCCTAAGACATTGTGTGGAGATGGTGCCGGAACCTCAGGATTCCTCTCCAGTGCTGACAAGGATCTTGAGGGACTTCTGGAGTCTCCCCAGGGAAGTCAGTCCTCGTCTCCAGTGGTGGCATGCACGTGCGCTTTCCTCCGGAGCTGTAGCAGCAGTGTCACGCTTCCCTTGGTGTGGATCAAGGGATCTGTGGCTTTCCCTCGAGGATTTCCCACGAGGTTTTCCCACGAGGCTTTCCCACAGGGCTGTCCCACGTGCCACCGTGGTGTGAGTCGATCCTCGGCTTGAAAGTCGAGGCAGTGCAGGGAAAACAGGTTTCCCTGGAATGGACTGAGATATCTGGGGGACTCTGGGAATGGTGGCACGACCCTGGAGTTCCTCTCGCCTTTCCTGTGGAGAGCGCCTCCTCTGGAGATGCGACGGGAACCCCAGGAATTCTTTCCCGACACACAGTGAAAGGATCCCTCGTCTCGAGCTATGAGGGAGAAAAGGGGCTCCTCTGGATGTGGGCGGGACTCTCGTGCTTCCTCTCGAGTGGAGACGGGTATGTCGGGGAACTTCTTGAGTTGCAGCAAGGGTGTGAAGGACCCTTTGGAAGTTCCAGAGGTTAGGTGTGATTAGCTTCGAGACGCCTCAGCGGAAATGGGCCTCATCTCGCCTGGAGGGGAGAACCTCCTGGATTTTACCGAGTTGTGGTAGGTGCTCTCGAGTTACGACGGGGACCTCAGGGACTCGCTCTGGTGGCCTCAGGAAAGGCCAGTCCCCATGCGAGTTACCATGGGGCCTATAGGGATTCCTCTCCCATCGATGCCGGTGCCTAAGACCATGTGTGGAGTCGGGGCCAGACCCTGAGGATGCCTCTCCAGTGCTGACATGAATCTTTCCATACTTCTGGAGTCTCACCAGGGGAGTCAGTCCTCATCTCGTGTGGGGGCATGCACCTGCGATTTCCTCACAAGCTGTAGCAGCAGTGTCACGCGTGCCGACATGTGGTTCAAGGGATCAGTCGCTTTGCATCAAGGCTTTCCCATGAGGCTTTCGAACAGGGCTGTCCCACATGTCACGGTGGTGTGAGTCTATCCTCGGCGTGAACGTCGAGGCAGTGAAGGGAAAGCAGGTTCTTCTGGAATGGACGGAGACATCTGGGGGACTCTTGGAATGCTGGCAAGGCCCTGGAGTTCCTCTCGCCTTTCCTGTGGAGAGTGCCTCCTCTTGAGATGCGACGGGAAGCCCGGGAATTCTTTCCCGACGATGAAGGGAAAGGATCCCTCTTCTCGAGCTACGAGGCGGAAACGGGGCTCCGCTGGATGTGGGTGGGACCCTCGTCCTTCCTCTCGAGTGGAGATGGGTATGTCGGAGAACTTCTTGACTTGCAGCAAGGGTGTGAAGGACCCTTTCGAAGTTCCAGAGGTTAGTTGTGGTTAGCCTCGAGACGCCTCAGCGGAAATGGGCCTCATCTCGCCTGGAGGGGAGAACCTCCTGGATTTTCTCGAGTTGCAGCTTCCTCTCGAAGTAGGCCCCATGTCCCCTTGGGGAGGGTGTCATGCCTCTTTTCTCCTCACTGCCAAAGGGTGGAGCCAAGCTCGCTCTGTCAGAGGTACAAAAACAGCAATTGAATGGATTTTCAAGCTCTTGCTAGGCTGCACCCTTTCAGGGCCCACTTTACTGAAACAGGTGCTCTGTGGCCCCTGGTTGGGTATGCAGGTTCACAAACAGGGTGAGATCCTGTCCAAGCCAAGAATTTTCCTGAAAGACCTAGGCTCACTAGAGCTCTCCTCCGGAGCAAAGGGGATAGAGGAGATGTATGGAGGAGTCTTTGCCTTTCCCTGTGAGTGTGGGGCTACTCCCTACGGCCCCAGGCTCAGAGATAACTGCCTCTAAGAAAGGAATGGCAAGAAGCGCTATTCTTGGAGGTTGGGACAGGGAGTTCGCAGCATGTGGGGAAAGAAAGACTTCTTCGGGGAAGAAGAGGCAACCACCGGGGGTGTGTTTGCAAGCCTCTATTTGGAAGGAACAGGTTTGCTTATACAACTCAAGACCTCCAGATCTGCTCAGAGGACTGAAGTTCCAGAGACAGGGCCATGTATCTTCCCTTCCCTTTGAGATCCTTGCAAAGACATTCCTAGCAGATCGTGGGAGTGCCCATGAAGAAGCAAGCAGCGGGAGTGTGCTTGACATCACTGGCTGCCTACCTGGGCTCAGCTCCTCAAGGGGCCTTTCTCTCCTGGTAGGCCCTATGTCCCCTTTGGGAGAGGGTGGTACCCTCTTCCCTCCACACTGCCAAAGGGTGGAGGTGGAGCAAACTCGTTCTCTCTGAGGTAAAAAAAAAAAAGACAAATTGGATGGATTTTTAAGCTCTTGCTATGCTGCACCCCTCCAGGACCCACTCGAGCAAAACAGGTGCCCTGTGGCCCCTAGGTCAGGTATGCAGGTTCACACACCGGGTGTGATCCTGTCAAAGCCAAGAATTTTCCTGACAGACCTAGGCTCACTAGAGCTCTCCTCCAGAGGAAAGGGGACAAAAAAGACGTGTGTGTGGAGGTGGCTCTGCCTTTCCAGGTCCCAATCTCAGGGATAACTGCCCCTAAGAAAGGAACTGCTGCTGCTGCTGCTGTTAAGTTGCTTCAGTCGTGTTCAACTCTGTGCGACGCCATAGACGGTAGCCCACTAGGCTCCCCCGTCCCTGGGATTCTCCAGGCAAGAACAGTAAGTGGGTTGCCATTGCCTTCTCCAATGCATGAAAGTGAAAATGAAAGTGCAGTCGCTCAGTCGTGTCCGACCCTCAGCGACCCCACGGACTGCAGCCTACCAGGCTTCTCCGTCCATAGGATTTTCTGAAAGGAACTGCAAGAAGCGCTTTTCCAGGAGGCTGGGAAAGGGAGTTCGCAGGATGTGGGGAAAGAGAGCCTCCTTCGGGGAAGAATAGGCGGCCACTTGTTTTGTGTTGCAAACCTCTATTTGGAAGGAACAGGTTAGCTTATACAAAGGGAGACCTCCAGATCTGCTCAGAGGACCGAAGTTGCAGAGGCAGGTCGGTGTATTTTCCCTTCACTTTGCGATCCTTGCAAAGACATTCCTTGCTGATAGATGATTCAGCAAGGGCCTTTGAGACTGTTGTTTTCTTTCCTAGGTTCAAAGATTCCTTCAGTTCCTAATATAGATATCCTAGAAATTATGTGACATCCGTGAAAATCTGATATGTCCTGGTCAAATGCTGTCAGTTATAATTCCAGTTATCATATTAAAGCATTTCAAGTCGCAGCAGTGACCAGATTACATTGTCAATTTCTATTTAATCAGGTTTTAACCATGTCCTCTATGGTTTCACACTGATGCCTTTGCAGAAATACTGCTACTTCAAGATATATGGAATATACTTTTTTTAAGCTTACCGATAATTTGTTTGTTTGTTTGTTTGTCTTCTGGTAAGCTGGTACCAGATGGAATTTAGTCTCCTCTCTAGGTTAAGAGCACAAAGTTTTCTTAGAATGCAATTTTTGATAACAGACTATGAGTTTCTTTACCTTTCATTGATTTATAATTGTTTTCATCATCTGTTTTTTTACTTCGGTAAAGTAAATAAGCCTTATTTAAGATTTTGGTACATGTAGGATGGACTAAGCTTTCCCCACTCTTGCAAGTTCCCTTAACCCTTCAGATTCTTCTTGTGGGACCAAGATCTCACTTTCCTCCAGAGGGACAATCCAAGCTTTTTTATTAGTTGATCTGCCCCTGACATCAGAGTCCATTTGAGCATGAGTTGGCCTATAATTTAGGCATGAAACTATGACTACATAAAGAAAAGGTGACTTTATGATTCAGGGATGGCCATGATATGCCTTGCACTTCAGAGAAAATGGGTTAAAATGATTTTTTTTTTCTTCAAAACTGCACAGCCAGTTCTTTCAGCATATGCAATTGAAAACACCTAGTCATTAGGTCAGTTTTCATTCCAATCCCAAAGAAAGGCAATGACAAAGAATATTCAAGCTGCTGCACAATTGCACTCATCTCACACACTAGTAAAGTAATGCTCAAAATTCTCCAAGTTCACATGAACTGTGAACTTCCAAATGTTCAAGAGGGATTTAAAAAAATGCAGAGAAACCAGAGATCAAACTGCCAACATCCACTGGATCATTGAAAAAGCAAGAGAGTTCCAGAAAAAAAGACATCTATTTCTGCTTTATTGACTATGCCAAAGCCTTTGACTGTGTGGATCACAATAAACTGGGAAAAATTCTGAAAGAGATGGGAATACCAGACCACCTGACCTGTCTCTTGAGAAACCTGTATGCAGGTCAGGAAGAAACAGTTCGAACTGGACATGGAACAACAGACTGGTTCTAAATAGGAAAAGGAATATGTCAAGGCTGTATATTGTCAGCCTGCTTATTTAACTTATATGCAGAGTACATCATGAGAAACACTGGGCTGGAGGAAGCACACGCTGGAATCCAGATTGCTGGGAGAAATATCAAGAATCTCAGATATGCAGACGACACCACCCTTATGGCAGAAAGTGTATAAGAACTAAAGAGTCTCCTGATGAAAGTGAAAGAGGAGAGTGAAAAAGTTAGCTTAAAGCTCAGCATTCAGAAAACTAAAATCATTGCATCCAGTCTCATCACTTCATGGCAAATAGATGGGAAAACATTGGAAACAGCAGCAGACTATTTTGGGGGGCTTGGAAATCACTGCAGGTGATGGCTGCCTCCATGAACTTAAAACATATTTATGACTTGGAAGAAAAGTGATGACCAAACTAGACAGCATATTAAAAAGCCGAGACGTTGCTTTGCCAACAAAGATCCATCCAGTCAAGGCTATGGTTTTTCCATATGTCATGGATGGATATGAAAGATGTACTATAAAGAAAGTGACAGCTGAAAATTGGATGCTTTTGAACTGTGGTGTTGGAGAAGATGCTTGTAGGTCGCTTAGACTACAAGGAGACGCAACCACTCCATCCTAAAGGAAATCAGGTCTGAATATACATTGGAAGGACTAATACTGAACCTGAAACTCCAATACTGTGGCCATTTGATGTGAAGAGCTGACTCACTTGGAAGTTGCTTTGATTTGCCTGTGAGTGTGGGAGCCCTCCCTGGGCAAAGGGCCTCAGGGGTCATTGCCACTGAATCACGACCTCCAAGCAAGCGCATTCCAGCTGTGTGACATTCAGGAAGCAGGAGACTGGGAAAACTATCTTCCTTAGAGGAAGGAAAGTCATCCACAGAGAGTGTGTTTTCAGGCCTCTCTTTGCAGCAAGTGTTTTGCTTCTCAGACATCAGAGCTGCAGGCTTGCTCTGAGGGCCTCAATTGCAGAGTCAGGGCTGTGGTGTCTCACTGCACTTTCCAAGCATTGCAGACACATTCCTAGGTTGGAGCAGTGCTTCCCATGAGAAAGAAGCCTCGGGAGTGTGTCTGAGCGGGCTGAGTGCCATGCTAGGGTCACCTAGTCGAGGGCACCTTGCACATCCAATGGGCCCCAGGCGAGTAGCTATGGACTCGGCCCTTCGGTTGAGATATCCCAAAGCAGGGAACAAAGCTAGCTCTGTCAGAAGGAGGAAAACAGCAATGGGATGGATTTTCAAGCAGTTGCTAAGTCACACCACGTTAGGGCTCCCCGGGAAAGAAATGCAAATTTTGGCCTCTAGGCCCAGTATCCAGATGTGTGCACAGGATATTTTCCCCACAGGATCCAAGAATGTTCCAGACAGACCTAAGCTCACTAGCTCTCTCCTGCAGAGGAAATGAAATATTGTTGCTGAACCACGAAAAGATGCTGGGATTCTTGGCTTATGGAGGAGAAGAATTCAATCCAGGGCCCAAGACGAGGCTTGATTGCTCAGAGCTTTTGTGCAATAGAGTTTTATTAAAGGATAAAGGAGATAGAGAAAGCTTCTGACAGAGACATCACAAGGGGCAGAAAGCGTACCCCCTTGCTAGTGTTGGTAATGGAGTTATATACTCTCCAATAAGTTATGACAACGAACAAAAGAATGTCTGGAGGTTGTAAAGACTCACTAGACCTACTCCCATAATTGACATTTTAAGATAACAGGATTAGCCAGGAGGTTTTTTCCAGAGACCGTCCTCAAGAAGGATGCATGATTGTTATATAATCCTAAGGAATGTAGAGGGGAAAACAGTTTGTCCTTTCTTCCTCCTTGAGAATTCTAGACCCCTCTCTCCTTGGGGACCCTTGAACTTCTTAGAAACCTGCCTTGGCAATGACTCTCTCAGAAACATGATTGAACAGCCGTTTGGAGCTTCCTTTGACTTTCCCTGGGAGGGAGGGAGCCCTCCCTGAGCACAGGGCCTCAGGGGCCATGGCCAATGAAAAAGAATCTCCCAGCAAGTGCTTTTCAGCCCTGTGTGGCTCTCAGCCCACAGGAGTCTGAGAAAACTCTCTTCCTTGGAGGAAGGAAAGGCAGCCCAAGAGTGTGTTTTCAGGCCTGTATCTTGCAGCAAGTGTTTGGCTTGTTAGACAGAAGACCTGCAGGCCTGTTCCAACAGACTCAATGCCAGAATCAGGGTCTTGTGTCTCCCTGCAGTTTCCTGGCCTTGCAAACACATTCCTAGGTGAGAGCAGTCCTGCCCATGGGGAAGCAGGCTGCGGGAGTGTGTCTGAGGGGGCCAGGTGTCATGCTGGGGTCACCTGGTCGAGGGCACCTTGCACCTCCAATGGACCCCAGGCAAGGAGTTGCAGGCCACCACCTTGCTTCTGAAATCCCAAAATGGGGAGCAAAGCTCGCTCTGTCAGAGGGAAGAAAACAGCAACAGGATGGATTTTCAAGCCAGTTGCTAGGCTGTACTGCGTTAGGGCTCCAAGGAAGGAAAATGCGAATTTTAGCCCCTACGACTGGTATCCAGGTGGGCTCCCAGGATGATTTCCCCGCAGGATCCAAGAACGTTCCAGACAGACCTGGGCTCACTAGCTCCCTCCTGCAGAGGAAACATGAGAGAACAGCTGTTTGGAGGTTGCTTTGACTTCCCCTGGGAGGGTAGGATCCCTCCCTGGGTGCAGGGCCTCAGGGGCCATTGCCGCTGAGAAATGCCCTCTAAGCCAGACCTTTGCCAGCCTTGTATGACTCAGCACGGAGGAGACTGGAAAAGCTCTCTTCCTTGGAGGAAGGAAAGGCAGCCCCAGAGAGTGTGTTTTCACACCTGTATCTTGCAGCAAGTGTTTGGCGTCTCAGACGTCAGACCTCCAGGCCTGCTCCAATGGCCTCAGTTCCAGAGTCAGGGCCGTGTGTCTCCCTGCATTTTCTGAGCCTTGGGAACACATTCCTAGGTCAGAACAGTCCTGCCCATGGGGAAGGAGGCTGCGGGAGTGTGTCTGAGGGGGTCGGGTGCCATGCTGGGGTCCAATAGACCCGGTACCTCCAATAGACCCCAGGACAACAGCGGTGGGGCTCCCCCTGGCTTCCGAAATGCCAAAGCGAGAAGCAAAGCTAGCTCTATCAGAAGGAAGAAAAGAGCAATCGGATGGATGTTCAGGCTGTTGCTGGTCCGCACCACTTCAGGGTCCCCCCCCGAGAGGAACAGGCACCCTGTGGCCCCTAGGTCCGATATGCAGGTTAACACACAGGGTGTGTCCCCATAGGAGCCAAGAATTTTCCTGACAGACCTAGGCTCACTAGAGCTCTCCCACAGGGCAAAAGGGGTAGAACAGACTGTGGATGTGACTCTGCCTTTCACCAGCGAGCATGGGGCCCTCCCTACTGGCCCCGGGCTCCAGGGAAAATTGTCCCTGAAAAATGACCTCCAAGAAGCGCTTTTCCAGCAGGCTGGGATGCAGAGTTCACAGGATGCGGGGAAAGTGATCGTCCTTCAGGGAAGAAGAGGCAGCCACCCAGTGTGTGTTTGCAAGCCTGTATTTGGAAGAAACTGGTTAGCTTCTTCAAGGGGAGACCTCCAGGTCTGCTCAGAGGACCGAAATTCCAGAGGCAGCACCATGCATCTCCCCTGTCCTTTCTGAGCCTTGGAAAGACATTCCTAGCTTATAGCGGTATTGCTCATGAAGAAGCAGGATGCAGGAATGTGTCAGACATGACTGGGTGCCTTCCTGGGTTCAGCTCCGTGAGGGGCCTTTCCACTCAAATTAGGTCCCATGCCTCCTTGGGGAGGAAGTGGGGCCCGCTTGCCTCCAAATTGCCAAAGGCTGGAACAAAGCTAGTTCTATCAGAGGTAAGAAAAGAGCAATTGGATGGATGTGGAAGCTGTTGCTGGGCCGCACTGCTTCAGGCCCCCCACCCCTCTGCCCCCGAGAGAAACAGGCGCCCTGTGGCCCTAGGTCCTGGATGCAGTTTCACACATAGAATGTGTCCCCATAGGAGCCAAGAATTTTCCTGACAGACCTAGGCTCACTAGAGCTCTCCTACAGAGCAAAGGGGATGGGACAGATGTGTGGCTGTGGCTCTGCCTTTCCCTGGGAGTGTGGAGCCGCTCCCTATGGCCCCGGGCTCCAGGGGAAATTGCCCCTGAATAATGACCTCCAAGAAGCGCTTTTCCAACTGGCTGAGACGTGGAGTTCTCAGGATGCAGGGAAAGCGAGTGTCCTTCGGGGAAGCAAAGGCAGTCACCTGTTATCATAACTTACTAGAATAGTAGGTACCTTCTCCGGTTGGGCAGAGGCCTTCCCTACCTGATCTGAAAAAGAAAACGAAGTAGCTCGCTGATTTGAGAAATAATTCCCAGACTTGGGTTTCCAACCAGTATAGAATCCGACAATGGCCCTGTCTTTGCAGCCGCGTTAATTAACAGGTATGTGAAGCTCTAAATATCAGTGGAAATTACATACAGCATATAGGCCCCAGTGTTCTGGAATGGTGGAAAGAAACAACCAAACTCTTGAAGAGACACTTTCAAAATGGATCATAGAGACTGACTGTACATGGATGGGCTTGCTTCCGGCAGACTTACTCATATTACGGGTAACTGCACGTTCCCATAGTTGTTGTCCTTATGAAATTTTCTATGGGAGACCCCCTCCCACAGTGAGGCAGGTGTTAGCAGATTTGCCACAAGTAAGGGGGTGGGATTTCACAGCAGATGGAACAATTAGGTAAGGTAATAAATCAGGTAACTAAGTTTGTATAAAAAAGAATATCATTCCCCCTTGAGGAACAGATTCATGAATTTGTGCTCAGTGATCAGGTGTGGCTCAATGACTGGAAACACAATTCCTTGGCCCTGACATCGGAAAGGTCCTTATACTGTTGTTTTAGCCCACAATTCTGAAAGAGATGGGAATACCAGACCACCTAACCTGCCTCTTGAGAAATCTGGATGAAGGTCAGGAAGCAACAGTTTAGAGTAGGACATGGAACAACAGACTGGTTCCAAAAAGGAAAAGGAGTATGCAAAGGCTGTATATTGTCACCCTGTTTATTTAACTTCTATGCAGAGTACATCATGAAAAATGCTGGGATGGAAGATACATGAGCTGGAATCAAGATTGCCGGTAGAAATATCAATAAACTTAGATATGCAGATGACACCACCATTATGGCTGAATGTGAAGAGGAACGGGTATGTCGGGGAACTTCTTGAGTTGCAGCAAGGGTGTGAAGGACCCTTTGGAAGTTCCAGAGGTTAGGTGTGGTTAGTCTCGAGATGCCTCAGCGGAAATGGGCCTCATGTCGCCTGGAATGGAGAGGCTCCTGGATATTCCCGAGTTTCAGCAGGTGCTCTCGAGTTACGACGGGGACTTCAGGGACCCGCTCTGGCGGCCGCAGGAAACGCCAGTCATCATGCGTGTTGCTAGGGGGCCTCTCGTGATTCCTCTCCCGTCGATGCCGGGCCTAAGACCTTGTGTGGAGTCGGGGCCGGAAGCTGAGGATTCCTCTCCAGTGCTGACATGGATTTTGTGGTACTTCTCGAGTCTCCACAAGGGAGTCAGGCCTCGTCTCGAGTGGGGGCATGAGCGTGCCCTTTCCTCCCATGCTGTAGCAGCAGTGTCACGCTTCCCCATGCCTGGACCAAGGGATCTGTGGCTTTCCCTCGAGTCTTTCCCACTAGGCTTTCCCACAGGGCTGTCCCACGTGTGACGGTGGTGTGAGTCGATCCTCGCATGAAGGCCAAGGCAGTGCAGGGAAAACAGGTTCCTGTGGAATGGACTGAGACATCTGGGTGAGTCTCGGAATGGTGGCACGACCCTGCAGTTCCTCTCCCCTTTCCTTTGGAGAGCGCCTCCTCTTGAGATGCGATGGGAATGCCGGGAATTCTTTCCCGACCAATCAGGGAAAGGATCGCTCATCTCGAGCTACGAGCCGGAAACGGAGCTCCTCTGGATGTGGCCGGGACACTCGTGCTTCCTCTTGAGTGGAGACGGGTATGTCGGGGAACTTCTTGAGTTGCAGCATGACTGTGAAAGACTCTTTGGAAGTTCCAGAGGTCACGTGTGATTAGCCTCGAGACACCTCAGGGGAAACGGGCCTCATCTCGCCTGGAGGGGAGAACCGCCTGGATTTTACCGAGTTGCGGCAGGTGCTCTCGACTTACGACGGGGACCTCAGGGACCCGCTCTGGTGACCTCAGGAAAGGCCAGTCCCCATGCGAGTTGCTAGAGGGCCTGTTCGCTATTCCACTCCCGTCGATGCCAGGGCCTAAGACCTTGTGTGGAGTCGGGGCCGGAATCTGAGGATTCCTCTCCAAGGCTGACATGCATGTTGGGGTACTTCTGGAGTCTCCCAAGGGGAGTCAGTCCTCGTCTCGAGTGGGGCATGCACGTGCGCTTTCCTCCCGTGCTGTAGCAGCAGTGTCACGCTTCCCTTCGCGTGGATCAAGGGATCTGTGGCTTTCCCTCAAGGCTTTCCCACGAGACTTTCCCACAGGGCCCTCCCACGTGCCACCGTGGTGTGAGTCGATCCTCGGCGGTGAAAGTCGAAGCAGTGCAGGGAAAACAGGATCCTCTGGAATGGACTGAGATATCTGGGGGACTCTTGGAATGGTGGCACGACCCATGAGTTCTTCTCGCCTTTCCTGTGCAGTGGGCCTCCTCTTTGAGAAGCGTCGGAAACGTCGGGAATTCTATCCGCAGGAAGCAGGGAAGGATCCCTCATCTTTAGCTTGGAGGCGGAAACGGAGCTCCTCTGGATGTGGCCGGGACCCTCGTGCTTCCTCTGGAGTGGAGACGGGTGTGTCGGGGAACTTCTTGAGTTGCAGCTAAGGTGTGAAGGAACCTTTGGAAGTTCCAGAGGTTAGGTGTGATTAGCCTCGAGACGCCTCAGCGGAAATGGGCCTCATCTCGCCTGGAGGGGAGAACCTCCTGGATTTTCTCGAGTGTGGCAGGTGCTCTAGAATTACGACGGGGACCTCAGGGACCCTCTCCGGTGCCTGAGGAAAAGGCCAGTCCCCATGCGAGTTGTTCGATGGCCTCTCGGGATTCCTCTTCCCGTTGATGCCGGGGTCTGAGACCTTGTACGGAGTCGGTGCCGGAACCTGAGGATTCCTCTCCAGTGCTGACATGGATTCTTGGGGTACTTACTGGAGTCTCCCGAGGGGAGTCAGTCCTCGTCTCGAGTGGGGGCATGCACGTGCGCTTTCCTCCCGAGCTGTAGCAGCAGTGTCACGCTTCCTTCGCGTGAATCAAGGGATCTGTGGCTTTCCCTCGAGGCTTTCCCACGAGGCTTTCCCACAGGGCTGTCCCACGTACCACCGTGGTGTGAGTTGATCCTCGGCTTGAAAGTCGAGGCAGTGGCAGGGAAAACAGGATTTCCTGGAATTGACTGAGACATCTGGGGGACTCTGGGAATGGTGGCATGACAGGGAGTTCCTCTCCGCCTTTCTGTGGAGAGCGACTCCCGAGAATTCTTTCCGATCACGCTGGGAAAGGATCCCTCCTCTCCGAGCTATGAGACGGAAACGGGGCTTCCTCTGGATGTGGGCGGGACTCTCGTGCCTCCTCTCGAGTGGAGACGGGTATGTTGGGGAACTTCTTTGAGTTGCAGCAAGGGTGTGAAAGGACCCTTTGGAATTTCCAGAGGTTAGGTGTGATTAGCCCTCGAGACGCCCAGCGGAAATGGGCCATCTCTCCCTGGAAGGGACAACCACCTGGATTTTCTCGAGTTGCGGCAGGTGCTCTCGACCTATTGACGGGGACCTCAGGGAACCGCTCTGGTGGCCTGAGGAAATGCCAGTCCCCATGGCGAGTTGCACGGTGGCCTCTCAGGATTCCTCTCCCGTCGATGCGGGGCCTAAGACCTTTGTTTGGAGTCGGTGCCAGAACCAGAGGATTCCTCTCCAGTGCTGACATGGATCTTGGGTAACTTCTGGAGTCTCCCCAGGGGAGTCAGTCCTCGTCTCGAGTGGGGGCATGCACGTGTGCTTTCCTCCCGAGCTGTAGCAGGCAGTGTCACGCTTCCCTTCGCCTGGATCAAAGGGATCTGTAGGCTTTCCCTCGAGGCCTTTCCCACGAGACTTTCCCACGAGGCTTTCCCACAGGGCTGTCCCACGTGCCACGTGGTGAAAGTCGACCCTGGGCTTGAAAGTCGAGGCAGTGCAGGGAAAAGAGGTTTCCCTGGAATGGACTGAGACATCTGGGGGACTCTGGAGAATGGTGTCACGACCCTGGACTTCCTCTCGCCTTTCCTGTGGAGAGCACCTCCTCTTGAGATGCAACGGGAACACCGGAAATTCTTTCCCCACCACGCAGGGAAAGGATCCCTCCTCTCGAGCTAGGAGGCGGAAACGGGGCTCCTCTGGATGTGGGCGGACTCTCGTACTTCCTCTCGAGTGTCGACGGGTATGTCGGGGAACTTCTTGAGTTGCAGCAAGGGTGTGAAGGACCCTTTGGCAGTTCTAGAGGTTAGGTGTGATTAGCCCCGAGATGCCTCAATGGAAATGGGCCTCATCTCGCCTGGAGGGGAGAACTCCTGATTTTCTTCGAGTTGCGGTCAGGTGCTCTCGACTTACGATGGGGACCTCAGGGACCCGCTTGGTGGCCTCAGGAAATTCCCAGTCCCATGCGAGTTGCTACGGGGACCTCTCCGGATTCCTCTCCCGTCGATGCCGGGGCCTCAGACCTTACGTAGAGTCGGTGCCGAACCTGAGGATTCCTCTCCAGTGCTGACATGGATCTTGGTGTACTGCTGGAGTCTCCCCAGGGGAGTCAGTCCTCGTCTCGTTGAGGGCATGCACGTGCGCTTTCCTCCCCAGCTGTAGCAGCAGTGTCGCGCTTCCCTTCGCGTGGATCAAGGTATCTGTGGCTTTCCCTCGAGGCTTCCCACGAGGCTTTCCACGAGGCTTTGCCACAGGCTGTCCCACGTGCCACAGTGGTGTGAGTCGATCCTCGGCTTGAAAGTCGAGTCAGTGCAGGGAAACAGGTTTCCCTGGAATGGACTGGACATCTGGGGGACTCGGAAATGGTGGCATGTCCCTGGAGTTCCTCTCGCCTTTCCTGTGGAGAACGCCTCCTCTTGAGATGCGACGGAACGCCAGGGATTCTTTCCCGACCTCGCAGGGAAAGGATCCCTCCTCTCGAGCTATGAGGCGGAAACGGGGCTCCTCTGGGATGCGGGCGAACTATCGTGCTTCCACTTGAGCTGGAGACGGGTAGTCGGGGAACTTCTTGATTTGCTGCAAGGGTGTGGAAGGACCCTTTGGAAGTTCCAGAGATTTAAGTGTGCTTAGCCTTGAGATGTGTCAGCGGAAATAGGCTTCATTTTGCCTGGAGGGAGGAAGCGCACATGCATGCCCCACTCGAGACGAGGACTGACTCCCTGGGAGACTCCAGAAGTCCCCAGAATCCATGTCAGCACTGGGAGAGGCATCCTCAGGTTCCGGCACCGACTCCACACAAGATCTTAGGCCACTGGCATCGACGGGAGGAGAATCCTGAGAGGCCCCCGAGCAACTCGCATGGGGACTGGCCTTTCCTGAGGCCACCAGAGCGGGTCCCTGAGGTCCCCGTCGTAAGTCGAGAGCACTTGCCGCAACTCGAGAAAATCCAGGAGGTTCTCCCCTCCAGGCGAGAATGAGGCCCATTTCCGCTGAGGCGTCTCGAGGCTAATCACACCTAACTCTGGAACTTCCAAAGGGTCCTTCACACCCTTCTGCAACTCTAAGAAGTTGCCCGACATACCCGTCTCCACTCGAGAGGAAGCGACGAGAGTCCGCCCACATCCAGAGGAGCCCCGTTTCCGCCTCCTAGCTCGAGAGGAGGGATCCTTTCCCTGAGTGTTCGGGAAAGAATTCCCGGCGTTCCTGTCGCATCTCAAGAGGAGGCGCTCTCACAGGAAAGGCGAGAGGAACTCCAGGTCGTGCCACCATTCCCAGAGTCCCCCAGAATTCTCAGTCCATTCCAGGGAAACCTGTTTTCCACTGCACGTGCCTCGACTTTCAAGCCGAGGATCGACTCACACCACGGTGGCATGGACAGCCTGTGGGAACAGCCTCTGTGGGAAAGCCTCGTGGGAAAGCCACAGATCCCTGATCCACGCGAAGGGAAGCGTGACACTGCTGCTACAGCTCGGGAGGAAAGCGCACGTGCATGCCCACTCGAGACGAGGACTGACTCCCTGGGAGACTCCAGAAGTACCCCAAGATCCATGTAGACTGGAGAGGAATCCTCAGGTTCCGGCACCGACTCCACACAAGGTCTTAGGCCCCGCATCGACGGAGAGGAATCCGAGAGGCCCCGAGCAACTTGCATGGGGACTGGCCTTTCCTGAGGCCACCAGAGCGGGTCCCTGAGGTCCCCGTCGTAAGTCGAGAGCACCTGCCGCAACTCGAGAAAATCCAGGAGGTTCTCCCCTCCAGGCGAGATGAGGCCCATTTCCGCTGAGGCGTCTCGAGGCTAATCACACTAACCTCTGGAACTTCCAAAGGGTCCTTCACACCCTTGCTGCAACTCAAGAAGTTCCCACATACCCGTCTCCACTCGAGAGGAAGCACGAGAGTCCCGCCCACATCCAGAGGAGCCCCGTTTCCGCCTCCTAGCTCGAGAGGAGGGATCCTTTCCCTGCGTGGTCGGGAAAGAATTCCCGGCGTTCCGTCGCATCTCAAGAGGAGGCGCTCTCCACGGAAAGGCGAGAGGAACTCCAGGGTCGTGCCACCATTCCAGAGTCCCCAGATGTCTCAGTCCATTCAAGGGAAACCTGTTTTCCCTGCACTGCCTCGACTTTCAAGCCGAGGATCGACTCACACCACGATGCACGTGGGACAGCCTGTGGGAAAGCCTCCG
>NW_017205189.1:0-5379 GCF_001704415.2 Capra hircus
AGTTCCTCTCACTTTTCCTCTGGAGAGCGCGCTCCTTTTGAGATGCGACGAACGCCGCGAATTCTTTCCCCACCACGCAGGGAAAGGATCAAACCTCTCGAGCTAGGAGGCGGAAACGTGGCTCCTCTTGATGTGGGCGGGACTTTCCTGCTTCCTCTCGAGTGGAGACGGGTATGTCGGGAACTTCTTGAGCTGCAGTAGGGTGTTAAGGACCCTTTGGAAGTTCCAGAGGTAAGGTGTGATTAGCCTCTAGATACCTCAGCGGAAATGGGCCTCATGTCGCCTGGAGGGGAAACCTCCTGGATTTTCTCGAGTTGCGGCAGGTGCTCTCGACTTACGACTGGGACGTCAGGGACCCTCTCTGGTGGCGACAGGAAAGGCCAGTCCCATGGAGTTGCTCGGGGGCCTCTCGGGATTCCTCTCCGTCGGTGCCGGGGCCTAAGACCTTGTGTGGAGTCAGTGCCGGAACCTGAGGATTCCTCTCCAGTGCCGACATGGATCTTCGGGGACTTCTGGAGTCTCCCCAGAGGCGTAAGTCCTCGTCTCGAGTGGGGGAATGCACGTGCACTTTCTTCCCGAGCTGTAGCAGCAGTGTCACGCTTACCTTTTCGTGATCAAGGGATCTGTGGCTTTCCCTCTAGACTTTCCCATGAGGCTTTCCCACGAGGCTTTCCCACAGGGCTTTCCCACGTGCCACGGTGTTGTGAGTCGATCCTCGACTTTAAAGTCGAGGCAGTGAAGGGAAAACAGTTTTCCCTGGAATGGACTGAGACATCTGGGGGACTCAGGAATGGTGGCACGACCCTCGAGTTCCTCTCGCCTTTCCTGTGGAGAGCGCCTCCTCTTGAGATGCGACGGGAACGCCGGAAATTCTTTCCCCACCACGCAGGGAAAGGATCCTCCTCTCTCGAGCTAGCAGGCGGAAACGGGGCCACTCTGGATATGGCCGGACTCTCGGATCCCTCTTGAGTGGAGACGGGTATGTCGGGGAACTTCTTGAGTTGCAGCAAGGCTGTGAAGGACCCTTAGGAAGTTCCAGAGTTAAAGTGTGATTACCCCCCTAGTTGCCTCAACGGAAATGGGCCTCATCTCTCCTGGAGGGGAGAACCTCCTGGATTTTCTCGAGTTGCAGCAGGTGCTCTCGACTTACGACGGGGACCTCAGGGATCCGCTCTGGTGGCCTCAGGAAAGGCCAGTCCCCATGCGAGTTGCTCGGGGCCTCTCGGATTCCTCTCTCCGTCGATGCTGGGGCCTAAGACCTTGTGTGGAGACAGTGCCGGAACCTGAGGATTCCTCTCCAGTGCAGACATGGATCTTAGGGTACTTCTGGAGTCTCCCCAGTGCAGTCAGTCCTCGTCTCGAGAGGGGCATGCACGTGCGCTTTCCTCCCGAGCTGTAGCAGCAGTGTCGTGCTTCCCTTCGCGTGTATCAAGGGATCTGTGTCTTTCCCTCGAGCTTTCCCACGAGGCTTTCCACAGGGCTGTCCTACGTGCCACCGAGGTGTGAGTCGATCCTCGGCTTGAAAGTCGACGCAGTGCAGGGAAAACAGATTTCCTTGTAATGGACTGAGACATCCAGGTGACTCTGGAATGGTGGTACGACACTGGAGTTCCTCTCGCCTTTCCTGTGGAGAGCGCCTACTCTTGAGATGGCAACGGGAACGCCGGGAATTCTTTCCCGACCACGCTGGAAAGGATCCCTCCCCTCGAGCTAGGAGGCGGAAATGGGGCTCCTCTGGATGTGGGCGGACTCTCGTGCTTCCTCTCGAAGTGGAGACGGGTATGTCGGGGAACTTCTTGAGTTGCAGCAAGGGTGTGAAGGACCCTTTGGAAGTTCCAGATGTTAGATGTGATTAGCCTCGAGACGCCTCAGCGGAAATGGGCCTCATCTCGCCTGGAGGGTAGAACCTCCTGGATTTTCTCGAGTTGCGGCAGGTGCTCTCGACTTACGACGGGGACCTCAGGGACCCGATCTGGTGGCCTCAGGAAAGGCCAGACCCCATGCGAGTTGCTCGGGCCTCTCGGGATTCCTCTCCCGTCAATACCGGGGCCTAAGACCTTGTGTGGAGTCTGTGCCGGAACCTGAGGATTCCTCTCCAGTGCTGACATGGATCTTCGGGTACTTCTGGAGTCTCCCCATGGGAGTCAGTCCTCGTCTCGAGTGGGGCATGCACGTGCGCTTTCCTCCCGAGCTGTAGCAGCAGTGTCACTCTTCCCTACGCGTGGATCAAGGTATCTGTGCTTTCCCTCGAGGCTTTCCACGAGGCTTTCCCACGAGGCTTTCCCACAGGGCTGTCCAACGTGCCATCGCGGTGTGAGTCCATCCTCGGCTTGAAAGTCGAGGCAGTGCAGGAAAAACAGGTTTCCCTGGAATGGACTGAGACATCTGGGGCACTCTGGGAATCGGGCCTGATACTGGAGTTCCTCTCGCCTTTCCTGTGGAGAGCGCCTACTCTTGAGATGAGACGGGAACGCCTAGGAATTCTTTCCCGACCACGCAGGGAAAGGATGCCTCCTCTCGAGCTAGCAGGTGGAACGGGGCCACTCTGGACATGGGCGGGACCTCGGGTTCCTCTTGAGTGGAGACGGGGTATGTCAGGGAACTTCTTGAGTTGCAGCAAGGGTGTGAAGGACCCTTTGGAAGTTCCAGAGGTTTAAGTGTGATTACCCTCTTGTTAGCCTCAGCGGAAATGGGCCTCATGTCGCCTGGAGGGGAGAACCTCCTGGATGTTTCTCGAGTTGCGGCAGGTGCTCTCCACTTACGACTGCGGACCTCAGGGACCCGCTCTGGCGGCCTCAGGAAAAGGCCAGTCCCCATGCGAGTTGCTCGGGGGCCTCTCGGGGCTACTCGGATTTCCTCTCTGTCGATGCTGGGGCCTAAGACCTTGTGTGGAGTCAGTGCCGGAACGCTGAGGATTCCTCCCAGTGCTGACATGGATCTTGGGATACTTCTGGAGTCTCCCCAGGGGAGTCAGTCCTCGTCTCAAGTGGGGGCATGCACGTGCACTTTCCTTCCGAGCTGTAGCAGCAGTGTCGCATTTCCCTACGCGTGGATAAAGGGATCTGTGGCTTTCCCTCGAGGCTTTCCCACGAGGCTTTCCCACAGGGCTGTCCCACGTGCCACTGTGGTGTGAGTCGATCCTCGGCTTGAAACTCGAGGCATTGCTGGGAAAAAAGGTTTCCCTGGAATGGAATGAGACATCTGGGGGACTCTGGAATGGTGGCACGACCCTGGAGTTCATCTCGCCTTTCCTGTGGAGAGCGCCTCCTCTTGAGATGCGACGGAAAACGCCAGGAATTCTTTCCGCGACCACGCAGGGAAAGGATCCTCCTCTCGAGATAGGAGGCGGAAACGGGGCTCCTCTGTATGTGGGCGGTACTCTCGTGCTTCCTCTGGAGTGGAGACGGGTATGTCGGGGAACTTCTTGAGTTGCAGCAAGGGTGTGAGGGACCCTTTGAAAGTTCCAGAGTTTAGGTGTGATTTGCCTCGAGACACCTCAGCGGAAATGGGCCTCATCTCGCCTGAAGGGGAGACCTCCTGGATTTTCTCGAGTTGTGGCAGGTGCACTCGACTTACGACGGGGACCTCAGGGACCCGCCTGGTGGCCTCAGGAAAGTCCAGTCCCCATTCGAGTTGCTCGGGGCCTCTCGGGATTCCTCTCGTCGATGCCGGGGCCTAAGACCTTGTGTGGTGTCGGTGCCGGAACCTGAGTATTGCTCTCCAGTGCTGACATGGATCTTGGGGTACTTCTGGAGTCTCCCCAGTGGAATCAGTCCTCGTCTCGAGTGGGGCATGCACGTGCGCTTTCCTCCCGAGCTGTAGCAGGAGTGTCACGCTTCCCTTCACGTGGATCAAGGGATCTGTGGCTTTCCCTTCAGGCTTTCCCACGAGGCTTTCCAACGAGGCTTTCCCAGAGGGTTGTCCCACATGCCACCGTGGTGTGAGTCGACCTCGGCTTGAAAGTCGAGGCATTGCAGGGAAAACAGGTTTCCCTGGACTGGACTGAGACATCTGGGGGACTCAGGGAATGGTGGCACGACCGTGGAATTCCTCTCGCCTTTCCTGTGGAGAGTGCCTCCTCCTTAGATGAGACGGGAACTCCGGGAATTCTTCCTGTCCACGCAGGGAAAGGATCCCTCCTCTCGAGCTAGGAGGCGTAATCGGGGCTCCTCTGGTGTGGGCGGGACTCTCGTCCTTCCTCTCGAGTGCAGACGGGTATGTCGGGGAACTTCTTGAGTTGCAGCAACGGTGTGAGGGACCCTTTGGAAGTTCCAGAGTTTAGGTGTGATTTGCCTCGAGACGCCTCAGCGGAAATGGGCCTCATCTCGCCTGGAGGGGAGAAACTCCTGGATTTTCTCAAGTTGCGGCAGGTGCTCTCTACTTAAGACGGGGACATCAGGGACCCGTTCTGGTGGCCTCAGGAAAGGCCAGTCCCCTTGCGAGTTGCTCGGGAGCCTCCCGGGATTCCTCTCCCGTCGATGCCAGGGCCTAAGACCTTTGTGTGGAGTCGGTGCCGAAACCTGAGGATTCCTCTCCAGCGCTGACATGGATCTTGGGTACTTCTGAAGTCTCTCCCCAGGGAAGTCAGTCCGAGTCTCAAGTGGGGGCATGCACGTGCGCTTTCCTCCCAAGCTGTAGCAGCAGTGTCACACGCTACCTTCTCGGGATCAAGGGATCTGTGGCTTTCCCTCGAGGCTTTCCAGGAGGTTTTCCCATGAGGCTTTCCCACAGGGCTGTCCACGTGCCACTGTGGTGTGAGTCGATCCTCGGCTTGAAAGTCAAGGCAGTTCAGGGAATACAGGTTTCCCTGGAATGGACTGAGACATCTGGGGTACTCAGGGAACGGTGGCACTACCCTGGAGTTCCTCTCGCCTTTCCTGTGGAGAGCGGCCTCCCCTTGAGATGCGACCTGAACATCGGAATTCTTTCCCGAGCATCCAGGGAAAGGATCCCTCCTCTCGAGCTAGGAGGCGGAGACGGGCTCCTCTGGATGTGGGCGGGACTCTCGTGCTTCCACTCGAGTGGGAGACGGGTATGTCGGGGAACTTCTTGAGTTGCAGCAAGGGTGTGAAGGACCCTTTGGAAGTTCCAGAGGTTAGGTGTGATTAGCCTGGAGACGCCTCAGCGGAAATGGGCCTCATCTCGCCTGGAGGGGAGAACCTCCTGGATGTTCTCGAGTTGCGGCAGGTGCTTCTCCACTTACGACTGGGACCTCAGGGACCCGCTCTGGTGGCCTCAGGAAAGGCCAGTCCGCATGCGAGTTGCTTGGGGGCCTCGCGGGATTCCTCTCCCGTCGATGCCGGGGCCTAAGACCTTGTGTGGAGTGGGTGCGCGAACCAGAGGATTCCTGTCCAGTGCTGACATTGAATCTTGGGGTAA
>NW_017205190.1:0-5379 GCF_001704415.2 Capra hircus
GCCTCCCTGTCCATCACCAACTCCTGGAGTTTACTCAAACTCATGTCCATTGAGTCAGTGGTGCCATCAAATCATCTCATCCTCTGTCGTCCCCTTCTCCTCCTGCCTTCAATCTTGCCCAGCATCAGGGTCTTTTCCAATGAGTCAGTTCTTCGCATCAGGTGGCCAAAGTATTGGAGTTTCAGCTTCAGCATCAGTCCTTCCAATGAATATTCAGGACTGATTCCCTTTAGGATGGACTAGTTGGTTCTCCTTGGGAAGCCCCGAATTGGCTATGCTTCAATACCAAATTAAAAGTTAAAAAAAAAAAAGAGTGGCTAGATGTATTATGTATAACTGACTCACTTTCTGTAAACACTGTAAATCACTACATTGTAAATCAACTATACTTTGACTTAAAAAATTAATTTTAACAAAGTCCTTTGAGCACGGGCCTGGGCCACTTGAGGCAGCAGCAGTAACAAATCACAGAGGCGTGTGGCCAGGGCTGCAGGTGTGGACAGAGCAGGGGCCTCACTGTGTCCCCACTGGACAAACCCTCTTGTGGATCCAGAGGGCGCCGAGATCCAGCCCCTGGCCAAGGTGAATGGGAAGGACTCGTCCACCACCCGCAGCCTTGGTCAGAACCAGAGGATGGTGGACCAAGGACGCTGGAGGAAACTCCTGAGTGGGGGGGGAAATTTCTTCCCGTCCTCCCAAGCCCCACCTTGAAAGAGGGCCACATGCAGCTTTGCTGTGCTGCTGCCTGGAGTTGTAAACACAGCCTATTAAGATAACAGAAGAGTGGGCTCCAAAATTTACCTCCTCTGGTTCGTCTTTCAGGAAGAGATTTCTCCTTACAAGATGCGGCTGATTTGGAGCAATCTGGTTAATTTTAAAACAAACTGGGGGGGGAAAAAAAAAAAAACTGGTCTGAAAAAACAAAAAAATAAAACAAACTGGTCTGGACACAAGCGAACAAAACAAAAGCATTTTGGAGAGAAACTGGCTTACCGAACCTCCCCTTTTTTGCATGGTCTACCCGTTTCACAGATTTAAAAAAAAAAAAAAGGTGTTTAATAATTACCTTTGTTGACCTCTGTACCTTCTGGCTTACTCCTCTCCTGGGCATGAGACATGGCCATTCCTAGGACACAGCTGTGTGGAGGAAGGTGGTCAGACACCCAGGGGAGATCCCTGGGCTCCTCGAGGTCAAGGCGAAGGTAAGGCCATCGGTGATGGGAAGGTTGGCAGAGCCCCCTGGCCTGCGGACCCGAGAGGGCCTTTATCTGGAGAAAGGGAACAGGAAGTGACCGCCAACTAGTTCAGCCTGGTACTGTTCATCTTGTCATCAATGCTCTTTGCAACACTCAATGAAAAAATATCTGTGCTGTGGACCTATTACGCGCGAGGGGCTTTGGAAACTAATTGTGAAAAAAACTTTCTTTCCTCAGACTTGACTCCATTAAGTAGATTCTAGAGTGTTTTAAAATATTTCTTCTTAAAAGCTTTTGAAAAAATGAGCTTGGGCTGCAGAATGACTTTCAGGCATGTCACCGCTGAGATATAGGACTCAGAGGATGGGAGACGGAACGCGGGGCACTGGAGGAGTTTGGAAAGAGCCTGGAACCCCAGTTGCCCCAGGGTCTGAAGGGCAGTCAGGATGTTGTTGGACCCGAGCAAATTATGCCTACGGAGTCGACAGCTGCACTTTTCCAGCTGTAAAAACCGTAGATAATTATCTGCTCGTGAATCAGTGCTCACAACCACAGCTGACTCTATCTGCACCTTGTCTGCTAGAGTATTTGCTGAGCGAACACCGGTGGCCTCCTTGCAGCCTCCTAGAACTGGTGGGAGGGGAAGATGGAAGAGACGAGCCTGAGAAAAAGGAGGGGGGATGAGAAGTCGATCCAGAGCAGCGAACCCAAGACCATGAGTCTCCAAAAGGAGGTAAGGCCATCCTTGGGGGCAGGCCCTTCCCCGGTCCAATCGAGGAGGGGTGGTTGTGCACAACCAAATCATCCTCCCCTCCACCACACACAAACACAGCACTTCTGATTAAACAGTTTCTCACACTCACACCCCTTTCCTTCTTGGCCAGTGAACTCAGCATATTCTTGTGAGGCTAATACGTGTATGTGCTGGGTAAGCACCCAGAGGGCTGGTGTTTGCTCAGGCCAACAGTCTTTTCCCAGATAGTCAGAGACAACTTTGGATGTCAGATCCCTGCTCCAGCACCTTCACCACATGTATCCTCTTAAGTTTGAATTCCTCCTGCAATAGGGAAATCCCATTTCTTCTTAGCCAGTAGCTGGGGTGGCGAGTCCGGCATGGGTGACATAGGTGATCCCTCTAAGTTGGAATGTAGTAAGGGCTGGACCAGGGCTTCCCGAGTGTCGCTAGTGGTAAAGAACTCACCTGCCAACGCAGGAGGCATTAAGAGTCGTGGGTTCGCTCCCTGGGTTGGGAAGATCCTCTGGAGGGAATGGTAACCCACTCCAGTATTCTTGCCTGGAGAATCCCCATGGACAGAAGAGCCTGGAGGGCTGCAGTCCGTGGGGCCACAAAGAGTTGGACAGAACTGAAGTACTTAGCACACACAAGGGCTGAACTTGGAGTTGCCTGCAGCTTTAGAGAGGGGTAAGATGGGGTTGTCACTGGACCTGTGAGGAGGGAGAGGTTTGGGGGTGTGGGGGAGTAAATGGACAAGCTTCAGGCTCAGAGGATGAGGAGCAAGGGTGCCCAGAGTGAGGTCGGGATGGTGTCAAGGGCAGGACGAGTGGGCTAGGCTCTGGGCAGAGCCTCTGGAGCTCCCATGTCTGGCTGCAGAAGAGATGAAGGAGGGACCAGGGCTTGACAGGGGGAATGATGTGGCTTGACTGTGTGTCACCTGGGATCCCAGGGCCCCAGGAATTGGCTGAGAGCAGCAACACCCTCCTTTTGGCTGTGAGAGAAGCACAGCAAGCCAAAAACCTCAGCATGTCCTAGACTTGGGTAGGCAGCTTCAGGGTGAATGCAGAGCTCAGTAGAAGGTCCAAGCCATTGGTGAGTCAACCTGGGGCCATCAGAGGAGGAAATCTGAGATGGTCATGGAAGGCAGAAGCTGATACTTCTCTGGACCTCCACTCCTCCAGTAGTGTGTCCCTTGGAGGCTGGTCACAGCTGGGCTCTTCCATGTTCTCTGAGTTGGAACTCTGAGTTGAGCCTGTGCCCAGAGAGACAGGCACACGTACATTCAACTCAAGCTCCAGAAATCAGGCTGGTGGCTTCGGGGGGCTGATGTTATAAGTAGGAACATGAAACAGACCATTTTCTTCCTTAGAATTTTTTCTTGATTCATGTAGGATTTACACAGAGTGAAACACACAGATCTTCAGTGTTTGCTGAGTTTGACAAAGTGGTCACCCCAGAAACTTCCCTCTTGCCCTTTCCAGGTGGCAACCCCCCACCCCTCCATGTTCTATCTCTGTAGATTAGTTCTGCCTGTTGTGGAATTTCATGGGAATGGAATCATATGGGGTGTGTCTGAGCCTGGTCTCATTGGTAGGAAGGTCATATTCTAAAAAAGAGGGCATCAGAGAAAGTTCATAGACCCTGAGTGTTTCTGTCCCCGGAGGCCTCGTCACTCACCTCTCACCCCCATGCCCCCGGCCAGGAGCCCCCAAACCCTGACTTCACTCATAGTCTGGGGGAGGAACCCCATGCCACTCGGCCCAGCTCAGAGGTAGGCCCTAAGGGCCTTTGTTGGTGAGTGACTGTCGAGTCAGGCTTTACCCCCTGGGCCTCTTTGTCAGAGCGGTAAGGGCTGGCAGTTGGAACCTCAGCCAGGCCTGTGAACTGCACGGCTGTGAACCCTGGGCAGTATCTGGATCTTTCTGTTCCTCTGTTTTCTCCTCTGAAAATGGATATCATAATGGCATAACTGACTCGTTGTGAGGATTAACAGACTTAATCCACACAAGCAAGGGCTTTCCAGGTGGCAGAGTGATAAGCAACCTGCCTGCCAATGCAGGAGATTGCAAGAGACTTGGGTTGGATCCTTGGGTGAGGAAGTACCCCTAGAGGGGGGAAATGACTCCACTCCAGTATTCTTGCCTAGAGAATCCCATGGAAAGAGGAGCCTGGTGGAGTTGCAAGGTTTGGACATGACTGAGCGTGTGTGCACACACATGTGCACGCACACACAAATCCCCAGGAGCAGCACCCCGGTGCTCTCCCTGTAACAGCACAGGGTGGAGGTGCTGGGACTCTGGCTGCCTGGCTGTAGCCAGCGTGGGAGGGGAGGACGATGGAAGGAAGAGGGCTGCGTCTGGCCTTCTGAGCCGCACCCTGTAAAAGCACTAACTCTTCTCCCCCCCCCTCTACAACCCAGCTGGGCCTGTTCAGTGGCACCTGCATCATCGTGGGCACCATCATCGGCTCTGGGATCTTCATCTCCCCCAAGTCTGTGCTCAGCAACATGGAAGCCGTGGGACCCTGTCTCATCATATGGCCATGTGTGGGGTTCTTGCGACACTGGGTAACAAAGATGCCCACCCTGGCAAAGACCCCCTGTTGCATGTGGGGCAGGATGTTGGAGCTCTGTCTGTGCAGGGTCGTGTCGCTACCCCGGATCCCCCTCAATGCTTGTGTGCAGATGTGTGTAAACGGGTTTACGGAATGTCCAAAGTCCAGAGCTCAGGATGAGGGGCACCGTGGTCGGCCCTGGGAGCACAACCTCCAGTGGGGAGAGGGGCTCCCTTGACCAGGGCGAGACCTCACGGGTCCGGGGCCCCTTTCTCTCTGTATTCCAGGCGCCCTGTGTTTCGCGGAGCTTGCACAATGATCACCAAGTCGGGGGGCGAGTACCCCTACCTGATGGAGGCCTTTGGCCCCATTCCAGCCTACCTCTTTTCCTGGAGCAGCCTGTTCGTCATAAAGCCCTCATCCTTTGCCATCATCTGCCTCAGCTTCTCCGAGTACGTTGTGCACCCTTCTACTCCGGCTGCAGCCCTCCCCAAGTTGTCATTAAAACCCTGGCTGCCGCTGCCATCTGTGAGTACCTGTGAGGAACACCAGGCAGGGGGCAGAAAAGACCTGGCACAGCTGGGGGTGGAGAAACCGGGCTCCTGCACACCAGAAAGAGGCCGGGTGGACCTGGAGGCGCCGGCAGGGAGCAGGGCCAGAGCTGGCCTTGGTCCCAAGCCTGATGGCCTTTGCTGTCCAGTCTCTGCTCTGCGGGGCCATCAGAGCTGTCTGGGAGGCTGGCTGCAGGCTGCCCCACAGGACAGCCGCTTGCTGGAGTCTGGCTGCGTCTCCATGCTCTTGGAGGTGGGGGGTGGCCAGCCCTGGCTGGATTTCAAAGGTGCATGGATTATGGCAGTGGAGAGGGGAGGCTGGGAGGGAACGGGGCCTGGGAAT
>NW_017205191.1:0-5379 GCF_001704415.2 Capra hircus
AGGCTTTCCCACGCGAGGCTGGCTGTCCACGTGCCACCGTGGTGTGAGTCGATCCTCGGTTTGAAAGTCCAGGCAGTGCAGGGAAAACAGGTTTCCCTGGAATGGACTGAGACATCTGGGGGACTCTGGAATGGTGGCACGACCCTTGATTCCCTCTCGCTTTCATGTGGAGAGCGCTGCCTCTTGAGATGCCACGGGAACGCCAGGAATTCTTTCCCTACCGTGAGGGAAAGGATCCCTCCTCTCGAGCCAAGAGGCGGTAACGGGGCTCCTCTGGATGTGGGCGGGACGCTCGTGCTTCCTCTCGAGTGGAGACGGGGTATGTCCGGAACTTCTTGAGTTGCAGGAAGGGTGTGAAGGACCCTTTGTAAGTTCCAGAGTTAGGTGTGATTAGCCTTGAGACACCTCAGCGGAAATGGGCCTCATCTCGCCTGGAAGGGAGAACCTCCTGGAGTTTCTCAAGTTGTGGCAGGTGCTCTGGACTTAGGACGGGGAACACAAGGACCCGCTCTGGTGGCCTCAGGAAAGGCCAGTACCCATGCGAGTTGCTCGGGGCCTCTCGGGATTCCTCTCCCGTCGATACCGGGGCCTAAGACCTTGTGTAGAGTCGGTGCCGGGGAACTGAGGATTCCTCTCCAGTGCTGACATGGATCTTGGGGTACTTCTGGAGTCTCCCAGGGGAGTCAGTCCTCGTCCCGAGTGGGGGCATGCACGTGCGCTTTCCTCCCGAGCTGTAGCAGCAGTGTCACGCTTCCCTTCGTGTGGATGAAGGGATCTGTGGCTTTCCCTCTGGGCTTTCCCACGAGGCTTTCCCAGGGGCTGTCCCACGTGCCACCGTGGTGTGAGTCGATCCTCGGCTTGAACGTCCAGGCAGTGCAGGGAAAACAGGTTTCCTGGAATGGACTGAGACATCTGGGGGACTCTGGGAATGGTGGCACGACCCTGGAATTCCTCTTGCCTGTCCCGTGGAGAGCGCCTCTCTTGAGATGCGACGGGAACGCCGGGAATACTTTCCCGAACACGCAGGGAAAGGATCCCTGCTCTTGAGCTAGGAGGCGGAAACGGGGCTCCTCTGGATGTGGGCGGGACTCTCGTGCTTCCTCTCGAGTGGAGACGGGTAAGTTGGGGAACTTCTTGAGTTGCAGCAAGGGTGTGAAGGACCCTTTGGAAGTTCGAGAGGTTAGGTGTGATTAGCCTCGAGACGCCTAGGCTGAAATGGGCCTCATCTCACCTGGAGAGCAGAACCTCCAGGATTCTCTTGAGTTGGGACAGGTGCTCTCGACTTATGACGGGGACCTCAGGGACCTGCTCTGGTGGCCACAGGAAAGGCCAGTCCCCATGCGAGTTGCTCGGGGGCCTCTCGGATTCCTCTCCGTCGATGCCAGTACCTAAGACCTTGTGGGAGACGGTGCCGCAACCTAAGGATTCCTCTCCAGTGCTGACATGGATCTTGGGGTACTTCTGGAGTCTCCCCATGGGAGTCAGTCCTTGTCTCGAGTGGGGGCATGCACGTGCGATTTCCTCCTAAGCTGTATCAGCAGTGTCCCGCTTCCCTTCGCGTGGATCAAGGGATCAGTGGCCTTCCTCGAGGCTTTCCCACGAGGCTTTCCCACGAAGCTTTCCAACAGGGCTGTCCCACGTGCCACCGTGGTGTGAGTCGATCCTCGGCTTGAAAGTCGAGGCAGTGCAGGAAAAACAGGTTTCCCTGGAATGGACTGAGACATCAGGGGGACTCTGGGAATGGTGGCACGACCCTGGAGTTCCTCTCGCCTTTCCTGTGGAGAGCGCCTCTTCTTGAGATGCAACGGAAGCCTGGAATTCTTTCCCAACCACGCAGGGGAAGGTTCACTCCTCTCGATCTAGGAGGGGGAAACGGGGCTCCCCTGGATGTGGTCGAGACTCTCGTGCTTCCTCTCGAGTGGAGACGGGTATGTCGGGGAACTTGTTGAGGTGAAGTAAGGGTGTGAAGGATCCTTTGGAAGTTCTCGACGTTAGGCGTGATTAGCCTCTAGACGCCTCAGCGGAAATGGGCCTCATCTCGCCTGGATGGGAGAACCTCCTGGATTTTCTCGAGTTGCGGCCGGTGCTCTCGACTTACGACGGGGACCTCAGGGATCCGCTATGGTGGCCTCAGGAAAGGCCAGTCCCCATGCGAATTGCTCGGGGCCTCTCCGGATTCCTCTCCCGTCGATGCCGAGGCCTAAGACCTTGTGTGGAGTTGGTGCCGGAACAGGAGGATTCCTCTCCAGTGCTGACATGGATCTTGGGGTACTTCTGGAGTCTCCACCGGGATTCAGTCCTCGTCTCGTCTTAGGTCATTCACGTGCACTTTCCTCCCGAGCTGTAGCAGCAGTGTCATGCTTCCCTTCGCGTGGATGAAGAAATCTGCGGCTTTAACTCGAGGTTTTCGCAGGAGGCTTTCCCACGTGGCTTTCCCACAGGGCTGTCCCACGTGCCACCGTGGTGTGAGTCGATCCTCGGCTTGAAAGTCGAGGCAGTGCAGGGAAAACAGATTTCCCTGAAATGGACTGAGACCTCTGGGGGACTCTGGAAATGGTGGCACAACCCTGGAGTTCCTCTCGCCTTTCCTGGGGAGAGCGACCCTCTTGAGATGTGATGGGAACGCCGCGAATTCTTTCCCGACCACGCAGGGAAAGGATCCCTCCTCTCGAGCTAGGAGGCCGAAACGGGGCTCCTCTGGATGTGGGCGGACTCTCGTGCTTCCTCTCTTGTGGAGACGGGTATGTCGGGGAACTTCTTGAGTTACAGAAAGGGTGTGAAGGACCCTTTGGAAGTTCCAGAGGTTAGGTGTGATTTGCCTCGAAACGCCTCAGCTGAAACGGGCCTCATCTCGCCTGGAGGGAGAACCTTCTGGATTTTCTCGAGTTGCGGCAGGTGCTCTCGACTTACGACTGGGATACCAGGGACACGCTTTGATGGCC
Organism: Capra hircus; assembly: GCF_001704415.2. Lineage (NCBI taxonomy): Eukaryota > Metazoa > Chordata > Mammalia > Artiodactyla > Bovidae > Capra > Capra hircus. The sequence continues at coordinate 2,943 of NW_017205191.1, forward strand.
TCAGGAAAGGCCAGTCCCCATGCGAGTTGCTGGGGGCCTCTCAGGATTCCTCTCCCGTCGATGCCGGGGCCTAAGACCTTGTGTGGAGTCGGTGCCGGAACCTGAGGATTCCTCTTCAGTGCTGACATGGATCTTGGTGTACTTCTGGAGTCTCCCCAGGGGAGTCAGTCCTCGTCACGAGTTGGGGCATGCACGTGCGCTTTCCTCCCGATGTGTAGCAGCGGTGTCACGCTTCCCTTCGCGTGAATCAAGGGATCTGTGGCTTTCCCTCTTGGCTTTCCCACCAGGCTTTCCCACAGGGCTGTCCCACGTTCCACCGTGGTGTGAGTCGATCCTCGGCTTGAAAGTCGAGGCAGTGCGGGGAAAACAGGTTTCCCTGGAATGGACTGAGACATCTGGGGGACTCTGGGAATGGTGGCACGACCCTGGAGTTCCTCTCGCCTTTCTTGTACAGATCGCCTCCTCTTGAGATGCGACGGGAACGCCAGGAATTCTTTCCCGTCCACGCAGGGAAAGGATCCCTGCCCTCGAGCTAGGAGGCGGAAACGGGTCTCCTCTGGATGTGGGCGGGACTCTCGTGCTTCCTTTCGAGTGGAGACGGGTAAGTTGGGGAACTTCTTGAGTTGCAGCAAGGATGTGAATGACCCTTTGGAAGTTCCAGAGGTTAGGTCTGATTAGCCTCGAGACGCCTAGGCTGAAATGGGCCTCCTCACCTGGAGGGCAGAACCTCCAGGATTTTCTTGAGTTGCGGCAGGTGCTCTCCACTTACGACGGGGACCTCAGGGACCTGCTCTGGTGGCCTCAGGAAAGGCCAGTCCCCATGCGAGTTGCTCGGGGGCCTCTCGGGATTCCTCTCCCGACGATGCCGGTGCCTAATATCTTGTGTGGAGTCGGTGCCGGAATCTGAGCATTCCTCACCAGTGCTGACATGGATCTTGGGGTACTTCTGGAGTCTCCGCAGGGAAGTCAGTCCTCGTCTGGAGTGGGGGCATGCACGTGCGCTTTCCTCCCCGAGCTTTAGCAGAAGTGTCTCGCTTCCCTTCGAGTGGATCAAGGTTTCTGTGGCTTTCCCACGAGGCTTTCCCACAGGGCTGTCCCGTGCCACCGTGGTGTGAGTCGATCCTCGGCTTGAAAGTCGAGGCAGTGCAGGGAAAACAGGTTTCCCTGGAATGGACTGAGACATCTGGGGACTCTGGGATTGGTGCACGACCCTGGAGTTCCTCTCGACTTTCCTGTGGAGAGCACCTCCTCTTGAGATGCGACGGGAACGCCGGGAATTCTTTCCGACCACGCAGTGAAAGGATCCCTCTCTCAGGCTAGGAGGGCGGAAACGGGGCTCCTCTGGATGTGGGCGGGACTCTCGTGCTTCCTCTCGAGTGGAGACGGGTAAGTTGCGGAACTTCTTGAGTTGCAGCAAGGGTGTGAAGGACCCTTTGGAAGTTCCAGAGGTTAGGTGTGATTAGCCTCGAGAAGCCTCAGCGGAAATGGGCCTCATGTCGCCTGGATCGGAGAACCTCCTGTGCTTTCTCGAGTTGCGGCAGGTGCTCTCGACTTACGCCTGGGACCTCAGGGACACGCTCTGGTGGCTTCGGAAAGTCCAGTCCCCATGCGAGTTGATGGGAGGCCTTTCGGGATTCCTGTCCCATCGATGCCGGGGCCTAATACTTGTGTGGTGTCGGTTCCGGAACCTGAGGATTCTTCTCCAGTGCTGACATTGATCTTGGGGTACTTCTGGAGTCTCCCCAGGGGAGTCAGTTCTCGTCTCGAGTGGGGCCATGCACGTGGCGCTTTCCTCCCGCAGCTGTAGCAGCAGTGTCGCACTTCCCTTCGCGTGGATCAAGGTTTCTGTGGCTTTCCCTCGAGGCTTTCCCATGAGGCTTTCACACGAGGCTTTCCACAGGGGCTGTCCCACGTGCCACCGTGGTGTGAATCGATCCTCGGCTTGAAAGTCGAGGCAGTGCACGGAAAACAGGTTTCCCTGGAATGGACTGAGATATTTTGGGGGACTCTGGGAATGGTGGCATGACCCTGGAGTTCCCTCTCGCCTTTCCTGTGGAGAGTGCCTCCTCTTTGAGATGCGAAGGGAACGCCGGTAATTCTTTCCCGACCACGCAGGTAAAGGATCCCTCCTCTCGAGCAAGAGGCGAAAACGGGGCTCCTCTGGATGTGCGCGGACTCTCGCGCTTCCTCTCGAGTGGAGACGGGTATGTGGGGAACTTCTTGAGTTGCAGCAAGGGTGTGAAGGACCCATAGGAAGTTCCAAAGGTTAGGTGTGATTAGCCTCGGATGCCTCAGGGGAAATGGCCTCATCTCGCCTGGAGGGGAGAACCTCCTGGATTTTCTCGAGTTGCGGCAGGTGCTCTCGACTTACGATGGGACCTCAGGGACCCGCTCTTGTGGCCTCAGGAAAGGCCAGTCCCCATGCGAGATGCTCGGT
>NW_017205192.1:0-5378 GCF_001704415.2 Capra hircus
CCAATGGACCCCAGGCAAGGAGTTGCAGGCCACCACCTTGCTTCTGAAATCCCAAAATGGGAGCAAAGCTCGCTCTGTCAGAGGGAAGAAAACAGCAACAGGAATGGATTTTCAAGCAGTTGCTAGGCTGTACTGCGTTAGGGCTCCAAGGAAGGAAAATGCGAATTTTAGCCCCTACGACTGGTATCCAGGTGGGCTCCCAGGATGATTTCCCCACAGGATCAAGAACGTTCAGACAGACCTGGGCTCACTAGCTCCCTCCTGCAGAGGAAATATGATAGAACAGCTGTTTGGGAGTTGCTTTGACTTCCCCTGGGAGGGTAGGATCCCTCCCTGGGTGCAGGGCCTCAGGGGCCATTGCCGCTGAGAAATGCCCTCTAAGCCAGACCTTTGCAGCCTTGTATGACTCAGCACGGAGGAGACTGGAAAAGCTCTCTTCCTTGGGAGGAAGGAAAGGCAGCCCCAGAGAGTGTGTTTTCACACCTGTATCTTGCAGCAAGTGTTTGGCGTCTCAGACGTCAGACCTCCAGGCCTGCTCCAATGCCTCAGTTCCAGAGTCAGGGCCGCCGTGTGTCTCCCTGCATTTCTGAGCCTTGGGAACACATTCCTAGGTCAGAACAGTCCTGCCCATGGGGAAGGAGGCTGCGGGAGTGTGTCTTGAGGGGGTCGGGTGCCATGCTGGTATCCAATAGACCGGTACCTCCAATAGACCCCAGACAACAGCGGTGGGGGCTCCCCCTGGCTTCCGAAATGCCAAAGCGAGAAGCAAAGCTAGCTCTATCAGAAGGAAGAAAAGAGCAATCGGATGGATGTTCAGGCTGTTGCTGGGCCGCACCACTTCAGGGTCCCCCCCGAGAGGAACAGGCGCCTGTGGCCCCTAGGTCGATATGCAGTTAACACACAGGTGTGTGTCCCCATAGGAGCCAAGAATTTTCCTGACAGACCTAGGCTCACTAGAGCTCTCCTACAGGGCAAAAGGGGTAGAACAGACTGTGGATGTGACTCTGCCTTTCCCAGCGAGCATGGGGCCCTCCCTACGGCCCGGGCTCCAGGGAAAATTGTCCCTGAAAAATGACCTCAAGAAGCGCTTTTCCAGCAGGCTGGGATGCAGAGTTCACAGGATGCGGGGAAAGTGATCGTCCTTCAGGAAGAAGAGGCAGCCCAGTGTGTGTTTGCAAGCCTGTATTTGGAAGAAACTGGTTAGCTCCTTCAAGGGGAGACCTCCAGGTCTGCTCAGAGGACCGAAATTCCAGAGGCAGCACCATGCATCTCCCCTGTCCTTCTGAGCCTTGGAAAGACATTCCTAGCTTATAGCGGTATTGCTCATGAAGAAGCAGGATGCAGGAATGTGTCAGACATGACTGGGTGCCTTCCTGGGCTTCAGCTCCGTGAGGGGCCTTTCCACTCAGAGTAGGTCCCATGCCTCCTTGGGAGGAAGTGGGGCCCGCTTGCTCCAAATTGCAAAGGCTGGAAACAAGCTAGTTCTATCAGAGGTAAGAAAAGAGCAATTGGATGGATGTGGAAGCTGTTGCTGGGCCCGCACTGCTTCAGGCCCCCCACCCCTCCGCCCCCGAGAGAAACAGGGCGCCCTGTGGCCCTAGGTCCTGGATGCAGTTTCACACATAGAATGTGTCCCCATAGGAGCCAAGAATTTTCCTGACAGACCTAGGCTCACTAGAGCTCTCCTACAGAGCAAAGGGGATGGACAGATGTGTGGCTGTGGCTCTGCCTTTCCCTGGGAGTGTGGGAGCCGCTCCCTATGGCCCCGGGCTCCAGGGGAAATTGCCCCTGAATAATGACCTCCAAGAAGCGCTTTTCCAACTGGCTGAGACGTGGAGTTCTCAGGATGCAGGGAAAGCGAGTGTCCTTCGGGGAAGCAAAGGCAGTCACCTGTTATCATGACTTACTAGAATAGTAGGTACCTTCTCCGGTTGGGCAGAGGCCTTCCCTACCTGATCTGAAAAAGAAAATGAAGTAGCTCGCTGATTTGAGAAATAATTCCCAGACTTGGGTTTCCAACCAGTATAGAATCCGACAATGGCCCTGTCTTTTGTAGCCGCCGTTAATTAACAGGTATGTGAAGCTCTAAATATCAGTGGAAATTACATACAGCATATAGGCCCCAGTGTTCTGGAATGGTGGAAAGAAACAACCAAACTCTTGAAGAAACACTTTCAAAATGGATCATAGAGACTGACTGTACATGGATGGGCTTGCTTCCGGCAGACTTACTCATATTACGGGTAACCGCACGTTCCCACAGTTGTTGTCCTATGAAATTTTCTATGGGAGACCCCCTCCCACAGTGAGGCAGGTGTTAGCAGATTTGCCACAAGTAAGGGGTGGGATTTCACAGCAGATGGAACAATTAGGTAAGGTAATAAATCAGGTAACTAAGTTTGTATAAAAAAGAATCTCATTCCCCCTTGAGGAACAGATTCATGAATTTGTGCTCAGTGATCAGGTGTGGCTCAATGACTGGAAACACAATTCCTTGGCCTGACATCGGAAAGGTCCTTATACTGTTGTTTTAGCCACAATTCTGAAAGAGATGGGAATACCAGACCACCTAACCTGCCTCTTGAGAAATCTGGATGAAGGTCAGGAAGCAACAGTTAGAGCAGGACATGGAACAACAGACTGGTTCCAAAAAGGAAAAGGAGTATGTCAAGGCTGTATATTGTCACCCTGTTTATTTAACTTATATGCAGAGTACATCATGAAACATGCTGGGATGGAAGATACATGAACTGGAATCAAGATTGCCGGTAGAAATATCAATAAACTTAGATATGCAGATGACACCACCATTATGGCAGAACGTGAAGAGGAAAGGGTATGTCGGGGAACTTCTTGAGTTGCAGCAAGGGTGTGAAGGACCCTTTGGAAGTTCCAGAGGTTAGGTGTGGTTAGTCTCGAGATGCCTCAGCAGAAATGGGCCTCATGTCGCCTGGAATGGGAGAGGCTCCTGGATATTTCGAGTTTCAGCAGGTGCTCTCTTGTGTGGAGTCGGGGCCGGAAGCTGAGGATTCCTCTCCAGTGCTGACATGGATTTTGGGGTACTTCTGGAGTCTCCACAAGGGAGTCAGGCCTCGTCTCGAGTGGGGGCATGAGCGTGCCCTTTCCTCCCATGCTGTAGCAGCAGTGTCACGCTTCCCCTTGCGTGGACCAAGGGATCTGTGGCTTTTCCTCGAGTCTTTCCCACGAGGCTTTCCCACAGGGCTGTCCCACGTGTCACGGTGGTGTGAGTCGATCCTCGGCGTGAAAGCCGAGGCAGTGCAGGGAAAACAGGTTCCTGTGGAACGGACTGACACATCTGGGGAGTCTTGGAATGGTGGCACGACCCTGCAGTTCCTCTCCCCTTTCCTTTGGAGAGCGCCTCCCTTGAGATGCGATGGGAATGCGGGAATTCTTTCCCGACCAAGCAGGGAAAGGATCCCTCATCTCGAGGTACGAGCCGGAAACGGAGCTCCTCAGGATGTGGCCGGGACCATCGTGCTTCCTCTTGAGTGGATACGGGTGTGTCGGGGAACTTCTTGAGTTGCAGCTTGACTGTGAAAGACTCTTTGGAAGTTCCAGAGGTCACGTGTGATTAGCCTCGAGACACCTCAGTGAAAACGGGCCTCATCTCGCCTGCAGGGGAGAACCTCCTGTATTTTACCGAGTTTCGGCAGGTGCTCTCGACTTACGACGGGGACTTCAGGACCCGTTCCGGCGGCCACAGGAAAGACCAGTCCCCATGCGTGTTGCTATGGGGCCTCTCATGATTCCACTCCCGTCGATGCGGGGCCTAAGACCTTTTTGTGGAGTCGGGGCCGGAACCTGAGGATTCCTCTCCAGGGCTGACATGCATCTTGGGGTACTTCTGGAGTCTCCCCAGGGAGTCAGTCCTCGTCTCGAGGGGCATGCACGTGCGCTTTCCTCCCGTGCTGTAGCAGCAGTGTCACGCTTCCCGTCGCGTGGATCAAGGGATCTGTGGCTTTCCCTCGAGGCTTTACCACGAGGCTTTCATACAGGGCTGTCCCACGTGCCATCGTGGTGTGAGTCGATCCTCGGCGTGAAAGTCGAAGCAGTGCAGGGAAAACAGGATCCTCTGGAATGGACTGAGACATCTGCGGACTATTGGAATGGTGGCACGACCCATGAGTTCCTCTCGCCTCTACTGTGAAGCGCGCCCCTCTTGAGATGCGTCAGAAACGTCGGGAATTCTTTCCCGAGCAAGCAGGGAAGGATCCCTCATCTCGAGCTTGGAGGTGGAAACGGAGCTCCTCTGGAGGTCGCCGGACCCTCGTGCTTCCTCTGGAGTGGAGACGGGTATGTCAGGGAACTTCTTGAGTTGTAGCAAGGGTGTGTAGGACCGTTTGGAAGTTCCAGAGTTTAGGTGTGATTACTCTCGAGATGCCGCAGAGAAAATGGGCCTCATCTAGACTGGAGCAGAGAACCTCCTGGATTTTCTCGAGTTGCGGCAGGTGCTCTCGACATACGACCGTGACCTCAGGGACAGTGTAGCAGATGTGTCAGGCTTCCCGTCGTGGGGATCAAGGGATCTGTGGCTTTCCCTCGAGGCTTTCCCACGAGGTTTTCCCACAGGGCTGTCCCACGTGCCACCATGGTGTGAGTGGATCCTCGGCTTGAAATCGAGGCAGTGCAGGGAAAACAGGTTCCTCTGAAATGGACTGAGACATCTGGGGGACTCTTGGAATGGTGGCACGACCCTGGAGTACCTCTCGCCTTTCCTATTGAGAGCCCTTGCTCTTGAGATGCCACGGGAACGCCGAAAAAACTTTCCTGACAAAGCAGGATAGGATTCTTCATTACGAGCTGCCAGGCGGAAACGGGGTTCCTCTGAATGTGAGTCTCTCCAGGGGAGACAGTCCTCGTCTCGAGTGGGGCATGCACGTGCCCTTTCCTCCCGAGCTGTAGCAGCAGTGTCACACTTCCTTCGCGTGGATCAAGGGATCAGGGGCTTTCCTCGAGGCTTTCCCATGAGGCTTTTCCACGTGGCTTTCCCACAGGGCTGTCCCACGTACCAGCGTGGTGTGAGTCGATCCTCGGCTTGAAAGTCGAGGCAGTGCAGGGAAAACAGGTTTCCCTGGAATGGACTGAGACATCTGGGGGACTCTGGGAATGGTGCACGGCCCTGAAGTTCCTCACGCCTTTCCTGTGGAGAGTGCCTCCTCTTGAGATGCGACGGAACGCCCGGGAATCTTTTCCGACCACGCAGGGAATGGATCCCTCCTCTCGAGCTATGAGGTGGAAATGGGGTTCCTCTGGATGTGGGCGGGACTCTGGTGCTTCCTCTCGAGTGGAGACGGGTATGTTGGGGATCTTCTTGAGTTGCAGCAAGGGTGTGAAGACCCTTTGGAATTTCCAAGATA
>NW_017205193.1:0-5377 GCF_001704415.2 Capra hircus
TGGATGTGGGTCGGGACTCTCGTGCTTTCTCTCGAGTGGAAACGGGTATGTCGAGGAACTTCTTGAGTTTGCCAGCAAGGGTGTGAAGGACCCTTTGGAAGTTCCAGAGGTTAGGTGTGATTATCCTCGCGACGCCTCAGGCACAAATGTACCTCATGTCGCTGAAGGGGAGAACCTCCTGGATTTTCTCGAGTTGCGGAAGGTACTGTGGACTTAAGATGGGGACCTCAGGGACCCGCTCTGGTGGCCTCAGGAAAGGTCAGGCTCCATGCGAGTTGCTCGGGCCTCTCGGGATTCCTCTCCCGTCGATGCCGGCGCCTAAGACCTTGTGTGGAGTCGGTGCCGGAACCTGAGAATACCTCTACAGTGCTTACATGGATCTTGGGGTACTTCTGGAGCCTCCCCAGGTGAGTCAGTCCTCATATCTATTGGGGGCATGCATGTGCAATTTCCTCCCGAGTTGTAGCAGCAGTGTCACTCTTCCCTTCTCGGTGAATCCAGGAATCTGTGGCTTTTCCTCGAGGCTTTCCCAGGAGGCTTTCCCACGAGGCTTTCCCACAGGGCTGTCCCACGTGCCACCGGTGGTGTGAGTCGATCCTCGGCTTGAATGTCGAGGCAGTGCAGGGAAAACAGTTTTGCCTTTAATGGACTGAGACATCTGGGCGACTCTGGAAATGGTGGCACGACCCTGGAGTTCTTCTCGCCTTTCCTGTGGAGAGCGCCTCCTCTTGAGATGCAATGGGAACGCCGGGAATTCTTTCCCGACCACGCAGGGAAAGTATCCCACCTCTCGAGCTAGGAGGCGGAAACGGGGCTCCTCTGGATGTGGGCGGGACTCTCGTGCTTCCTCTCGAGTGGAGACGGGTATGTCGGGCAACTTCTTGAGTTGCAGCAAGGGTGTGAAGGGCCCTTTGTATGTTCCAGACGTTAGATGTGATTAGCCTCGAGACGCCTCAGCGGAAATCGGCCTCATCTCGCCTGGAGGGGAGAACCTCCTGGATTTTCTCGAGTTGCGGAAGGTGCTCTCGACTTACAACGGGAAACTCATGGACCCGCTCTGGTGGCCTCAGGAAAGGCCAGTCCCCATGCGAGTTCCTCGGGGGCCTCTCGGGATTCCTCTCCCGTTGATGCTGTGGCCTAAGACCTTGTGTGGAGTCAGTGTCGGAAACTGAGGGTTGCTCTCCAGTGCTGACATGGATCTTGGGGTACTTTTGGAGTCTCCTCAGGGGAGTCAGTCCTCCTCTCGAGTGGGGGCATGCACGTGCGTCTTCCTCCCGAGCTGTAGCAGCAGTGTCGCACTTCCATTCGCGTGGATCAAGGGATCTGTGGCTTTCCCTCTAGGCTTTCCCACGAGGCTTTCCCACGAGGATTTCCCACAGGGCTGTCCCACGTGCCACCGTGGTGTGAGTCAATCCTCGGCTTGAAAGTCGAGGCAGTGCAGGGAAAACAGGTTTCCCTGGAATGGACTGAGACATCAGGGGGACGCTGGGAATGGTGGCACGACCCTGGAGTTCCTCTCGCCTTTCCTGTGGAGAGCGCCTCCTCTTGAGATGCGACGGGAACGCGGGGAATTCTTTCCCCACCACGCAGGGAAAGGATCCCTCCTCTCGAACTAGGAGGCGCAAACGGGGCTCCTCTGGATGTGGGCAGGACTCTCGTGCTTCCTCTCTAGTGGAGACGGGTATGTCGGGGAACTTCTTGAGTTGAAGCAAGGGTGTGAAGGACCCTTTGGAAGTTCCAGATGTTAGATGAGATTAGCCTCGAGACGCCTCAGGGGAAATGGGCCTCATCTCGCGTGGGAGAGCAGAACCTCCTGGATTTTCTCGAGTTGCGGCAGGTGCTCTCGGACTTATGACGGGGACCTCAGGGACCCGCTCTGGTGGCCTCAGGAAAGGCCAGTCCCCATGCGAGTTGCTCGCGGGCTTCTCGGGATTCCTTTCCCGTCAATGCCGGGTCCTAAGACCTTGTGAGGAGTCGGTTCCGGAACCTGAGGATTCCTCTCCAGTGCTTACATGGATCTTGGGATACTTCTGGAGTCTCCCCAGAGGAGTCAGTCCTCGTCTCGATTGGGGGCATGCACGAGCGCTTTCCTCCCGAGCAGTAGCAGCAGTGTCACGCTTCCCTTCGCGTGGATCAAGGGATCTGTGGCTTTCCCACGAGGCTTTCCACGAGGCTTTACCACGAGGCTTTCCCATGAGGCTTTCCCACAGGGCTGTCCCTCGTGCCACCGTGTTGTGAGTCGATCCTCGGCTTGAAAGTCGAGGCAGTGCAGGGAAAACAGGTTTCCCTGGAATGGACTGAGACATCTGGGGGACTCTGGGAATGTGGCACGACCCTGGAGTTCCTCTCGCCTTTCCTGTGGAGAGCGCCTCCTCTTGAGATGGGACGGGAACACCGGGAATTCTTTCCCGACCACGCAGGGAAACGATACCTCCTCCTGAGCTAGGAGGTAGAAACGGGGCTCCTCTGGATGTGGGCGGGACTCTCGTGCTTCCTCTCGAGTGGAGACGGGTATGTCGGGGATCTTCTTGAGTTGTAGCAAGGGTGTGAAAAACCCTTTGGAAGTTCCAGAGGTTAGGTGTGATTAGCCTCGAGACGCCTCAGCGGAAATGGGCCTCATCTCGCCGGGAAGGGAGAACCTCCTGGATTTTCTCGAGTTGTGGCATTTGCTCTCGACTTACGACGGGGACCTCAGGGACCCGCTCTGGTGGCCTCAAGAAAGGCCAGTCCCCATGGGAGTTGCTCTGGGGCCTCTCGGGATTCCTCTCCCGTCGATGCTGGGGCCTAAGACCTTGTGTGGCGTCAGTGCTGGAACCTGAGGTTTCCTCTTCAGTGCTGACATGGATCTTGGGGTACTTCTGGAGTCTCCCCAGGGGAGTCAGTCCTCGTCTCGAATGGGGGCATGCACGTGCGCTTTCCTTCCGAGCTGTGGCACCAGCGTCGCGCTTCCCTTCGCGTGGATCAAGGGATCAGTGGCTTTCCCGCGAGGCTTTCCGACGCAGGCTTTCCCACGAGGCTTTCCCACAGGGCTGTTCCAAGTGCCACCGTGGTGTGAGTCGATCCTCGGCTTAAAAGTGGAGGCAGTGCAGGAAAATAGTTTTCCCTGGAATGGACTGAGACATCTGGGGGACTCTGGGAATGGTAGCACGACCCTGGAGTACCTCTCGCCTTTCCTGTGGAGAGCGCCTCCTCTTGAGTTGCTACGGAATCACCGGGAATCTTTCCCGACCACGCAGGGAAAGGATCCCTCCTCTCGAGGTAGGAGGCAGAAACGGGGCTCCTCTGAATGTGACCGGGACTCTCGTGCTTCCTCTCGAGTGGAGACGGGTATGTCGGGGAACTTCTTGAGTTGCAGCAAGGGTGTGAAGGACCCTTTTGAAGTTCCAAGATTAGGTGTGATTAGCCTCGAGACGCCTCAGCGGAAATGGGCCTCATCTCGCCTGGAGGGGAGAACCTCCTGGATTTTCTCGAGTTGCGGCCGGTGCTCTCAACATACTACGGGGACGTCACGGACCGCTTTGGTGGCCTCAGGAAAGGCCAGTCCCCATGCGAGTTGCTCGGGGGCCTCTCGGGATTTCTCTCCCTTCGATGCCGGGGCCTAAGATCTTTTTTGGAGTGGGTGCCGGAACCTGAGGATTTCTCTACAGTGCTAACAGGATCTTGGGGTACTTCTGGAGTTTCCCCAGGGGAGTCAGTCCTCATCTCGAGTGGAGGCATGCACGTGCGATTTCCTCCCTAGCTGTAGCAGCAGTGTCACGCTTCCCTTCGCGTGGATCAAGGGATCTGTGGCTTTCCCTCGAGTCATTCCCACGAGGCTTTCCCACGAGGCTTTCCCACAGGGCTGTCCCACGTGCCACCGTGGTGTGAGTCGATCCTCGGCTTGAAAGTCGAGGCAGTGCATGGAAAAACAGGTTTCCCTGGAATGGACTGAGACATCTGGGGGACTCTGGGAATGGTGGCACGACCCTGGAGTTCCTCTCGCCTTTCCTGTGGAGAGGCCTGCTCTTGAGATGCGACTGGAACGCCGGGAATTCTTTCCCGACCACGCAGGGAAAGGATCCCTCCTCTCGAGTTAGGAGGCGGAAACGGGGCTCCTCTGGATGTGGGCGGGACTCTCGTGCTTCCTCTCGAGTGGAGACGGGTATGTCGGGGAACTTCTTGAGTTGCAGCAAGGGTGTGAAGGACCCTTTGGAAGTTCCAGAGTTAGGTGTGAATAGCCTCGAGACGCCTCAGCGGAAATGGGCTTCATCTCGGTTGGAGGGGAGAACCACCTGAATTTTCTCGAGTTGCGGCAGGTGCTCTCGACTTACGACGGGGACCTCAGGGACCCGCTCTGGTGGCCTCAGGAAAGGCCAGTCCCCATGCGAGTTGCTCGGGGGCCTCTCGGGATTCCTTTCCCGTCGATGCCGGGTCCAAAAGATCTTGTGTGGTGTCGGTGCCAGAATCTGAGCATTCCTCTCCAGTGCTTACATGGATCTTGGGGTATTTCTGTAGTCTCCCTAGGGGAGTAAGTCCTCGTTTCGAGTGGGGACATGCACGTGCGGCTTTCCTACCGAGTTTTAGCAGCAGTGTCACGCTTCCCTTAGCTTGGATCAAGGGAGCTGTGGCTTTCCCGCGGGGCTTTTCCCACAGGGATGTCCCACGTGTCACAGTTGTGTGAGTCGATCCTCGGCTTGAATGTCGAGGCAGTGCAGGAAAACCGGTTTCCCTGGAATGGACTGAGACATCTTGGGGACTCTGGGGAATGGTGGCACGACCCTGGAGTTCCTCTCGCATTTTCTGTGGAGAGCGCCTCCACTTGAAATGCGACGGGAACGCCGGGAATTCTTTACCGACCACGCAGGGAAAGGATCCCTCCTCTCCGAGCAAGGAGGCGGACACCGGGCTCCTCTGGATATGGGCGGGACTCTCGTGCTTCCTCTCGAGTCGAGACGGGTATGCCGGGGAACGTCTTGAGTTGGCAGCAAGGGTGAGAAGGACCCTTTGGAAGTTCCAAGAGGTTCGGTGTGATTAGCCTCAAGACGCCTCATCGGAAATGGGCCTCATCTCGCCTGGAGGAGAGAACCCTCTGGATTTTCTCGAGTTGCAGCAGGTGCTCTCGACTTACGACGGGAACCTCAGGGACCCAATATGGTGGCCTCAGGTTAGGCCAGTCCCCATGTGAGTTGATTGGGGGCCTCTCGGGATTCCTCTCCCGTCGATGCCGGGGCAAAAGACCTTGTATGCAGTCGGTGCCGGGAACCTGAGGATTCCTCTCCTGTGCTGACATGAATCTTGGGTACTTCTGGAGTCTTCCCAGGGGAGTCAGTCCTCGTCTCGAGTGGGGCATGCACACGTGCGATTTCCTCCTCAAGCTGTAGCAACAGTGTCACGCTTC
>NW_017205194.1:0-5376 GCF_001704415.2 Capra hircus
GAACCCTCTGGATTTTCTCGAGTTGTGGCAGGTGCTCTTGACTTACGACAGGGACCTCAGGGACCCGCTCTGGTCGCCTCATCAAAGGCCAGTCCCTTGCGAGTTGCTCGGGAGCCTCGCGGATTCCTCTCCCCGTCGATGCCAGGGCCTAAGACCTTGTGTGGAGTCGGTTCGAAACCTGAGGATTCCTCTCCAGCGCTGACATGGATCTTGGGTACTTCTGCAGTCTCCCCAGGGGAGTCAGTCGAGTCTCAAGTGGGGGCATGCACGTGCTCTTTCCTCCCGAGCTGTAGCAGCAGTGTCACGCTAACCTTCGCGTGGATCAAGGGATCTGTGGCTTTCCCCTCGAGGCTTTCCAGGAGGTTTTCCCATGAGGCTTTCCCACAGGGCTGTCCACGTGCCACCGTGGTGTGTCGATCCTCGGCTTGAAAACGAAGCAGTGCAGGGAAACAGGTTTCCCTGGAATGGACTGAGACATCTGGAGGACTCTGGTAATGGTGGCACGACCTGGAGTTCCGCTTGCCTTACTTGTGGAGAGTGCCGCCTCTTGAGATGCGAGGCGAATGCCGGAAATTTTTTTTCACGAGCACACAGGGAATGGATCCTTCCCCTCGAGCTAGGAGGCAGAAGGGGGCTCCTCTGGATGTGGGGCGGGACTCTCGTGCTTCCTCTTGGGTGGAGACGGGTATGTCGGGGAATTTCTTGAGTTGCAGCAAGGGTGTGAAGGACCCTTTGGAAGTTCCAGAGTTTAGGTGTGATTAGCCTCGAGACGCCTCAGCGGAAATGGCTCTCATCTCGCCTGGAGGGGAGAACCTCCTGGATTTTCTCGAGTTGCGGCGGGTGCTCTTGACTTACGACAGGGACCTCAGGGACCCGCTCTGGTGGCCTCAGGAAAGGCCAGTCCCCATGCGAGTTGCTCAGGGGCCTCTCGGGATTCCTCTCCCGTCGATGCCGGGGCCTAGGACTTTGTGTTGAGTCGGTGCCGGAACCTAAGGATTCTTCTCCAGTGCTGACATGGATCTTGGGGTACGTCTGGAGTCTCCCCAGTGGAGTCAGTCCTCGTCTCGAGTGGGGCGATGCACGTGCGCTTTCCCCGAGCTGTAGTAGCAGTGTCAAGCTTCCCTTCGCGTGGATCAAGGGATCTGTGGCTTTCCCTCGAGGCTTTCCCACAAGGCTTTCCCACGAGGCTTCCCCACAGGGCTGTCTCACGTGCCACCGTGGTGTGAGTTGATCCTCGACTTGAAAGTCGAAGCAGTGCAGGGAAAACAGGTTTCCCCTGGAATAGACTGAGAAATCTGGGGGACTCTGGAATGGGGCCTGATCCTGGAGTTCCTCTCGCCTTCCTGTGGAGAGCGCCTCCTCTTGAGATGCGACAGGAACGCTAGGAATTCTTTCCCGACCACGCAGGGAAAGGATCCCTCCTCTCGAGCTAGGAGGCGGAAACGGGGCCACTCTGGAAGTGGGCGGGACTCTCGTGTTCCTCTTGAGTGGAGACGGGTATGTCGGGGAACTTCTTGAGTTGCAGCAAGGGTGTGAAGGACCCTTAGGAAATTCCAGAGTTTAGTGTGATTACCCCTATTTGCCTAAGCAGAAATGGGCCTCATCTCGCTTGGAGGTAGAACCTCCTGGATTTTCTCGAGTTGCGGCAGGTGCTCTCGACTTACGATGGGGACCTCAGGGACCGCTCTGGTGGCCTCAGGACAGGCCAGTCCCCATGCGAGTTGCTCGGGGCCTCTCGGGTTTCCTCCCCCGTCGATGCCGGGGCCTAGGACCTTGTGTTGAGTCGGTGCCGGAACCTGAGGATTCTTCTCCAGTGCTGACAAGGATCTTGGGTACGTCTGGAGTCTCCCCAGTGGAGTCAGTCCTTGTCTCGAGTGGGTCGATGCACGTGCGCTTTCCTCCCGAGCTGTAGTAGCAGTGTCAAGCTTCCCTTCGCGTGGATCAAGGGATCTGTGGCTTTCCCTCGAGGCTTTCCCACAAGGCTTTCCCACGAGGCTTCCCCACAGGGCTGTCTCACGTGCCACCGTGGTGTGAGTTGATCCTCGACTTGAAAGTCGAAGCAGTGCAGGGAAAACAGGTTTCCCTGGAATAGACTGAGAAATCTGGGGACTCTGGGAATGGGGCCTGATCCTGGAGTTCCTCTCGCCTTCCTGTGGAGAGCGCCTCCTCTTGAGATGCGACAGGAACGCTTGGAATTCTTTCCCGACCACGCAGGGAAAGGATCCCTCCTCTCGAGCTAGCAGGCGGAAACGGGGCCACTCTGGAAGTGGGCGGGACTCTCGTGTTCCTCTTGAGTGGAGACGGGTATGTCGGGGAACTTCTTGAGTTGCAGCAAGGGTGTGAATACCCTTAGGAAATTCCAGAGTTTAGTGTGATTACCCCTATTTGCCTAAGCAGAAATGGGCCTCATCTCGCTTGGAGGGTAGAACCTCCTGGATTTTCTCGAGTTGCGGCAGGTGCTCTCGACTTACGATGGGGACCTCAGGGACCGCTCTGGTGGCCTCAGGACAGGCCAGTCCCCATGCGAGTTGCTCGGGGGCCTCTCGGGTTTCCTCCCCGTCGATGCCGGGGCCTAGGACCTTGTGTTGAGTCGGTGCCGGAACCTGAGGATTCTTCTCCAGTGCTGACATGGATCTTGGGGTACTTCTGGAGTCTCCCCAGGGGAGTCAGTCCTTGTCTCGAGTGGGTCGATGCACGTGCGCTTTCCTCCCGAGCTGTAGTAGCAGTGTCAAGGTTCCCTTCGCGTGGATCAAGGGATCTGTGGCTTTCCCAAGAGGCTTTTCCACGAGGCTTTCCCTCAGGGCTGTCCCACGTGCCACCGTGGTGTGAGTCAATCCTCGGCTTGAAAGTCGAGGCAGTGCAGGGAAAAAAGGTTTCCCTGGAATGGACTGAGACATCCAGGGGACTCTGGGAATGGTGGCACGACCCTGGAGTTCCTCTCGCCTTTCCTGTGGAGAGCGCCTCCTCTGAGATGTGACGGGAACACCGGGTATTCTATCCCGACCACGCAGGGAAAGGATCCCACCTCTCGAGCTAGGACGCGGAAACAGGGCTCCTCTGGGTGTGGGTGGGATTCTCGTGCTTCCTGTCGAGTGGCGACGGGCATGTCGGGGAACTTCTTGAGTTGCAGCAAGGGTGTGAAGGACCCTTTGGAAGTTCCAGAGGTAAGGTGTGATTAGCCTCGAGAAACCTCAGCGGAAATGAGACTCTTCTCGCCTGGAAGGGAGAACCTCCTGGATTTTCTCGAGTTGCGGCAGGTGCTCTCGACTTACGACTGGGACCTCAGGGACCCACTCTGGTGGCCTCAGGAAAGGCCAGTCCCATTGCGAGTTGCTCGGGGCCTCTAGGGATTTCTCTCCCTTCGATGCTTGGGCCTAAGGCCTTGTGTGGAGTCAGTGTCGCAACCTGAGGATTCCTCTACAGTGCCGGCATGGATCTTGGGTACTTCTGGAGTCTCCCCAGGGGAGTCAGTCCTCGTCTCGAGTTGGGGCATGCACGTGCGATTTCCTCCCGAGCTGAAGCAGCAGTGTCACGCTTACCTTCGCGTGGATCAAGGATCTGTGTCTTTCCCTAGAGCTTTCCCACGAGGCTTTCCACGAGGCTTTCCCACAGGGCGTCCCACGTGCCACCGAGGTGTGCGTCGATCCTCGGCTTGAAAGTCGAGGCAGTGCAGGGAAAACAGGTTTCCCTGGAATGGACTGAGACATCTGGGGGACTCTGGGAATGGCGGCACGACCCTGGAGTTCCTCTCGCCTTTCCTGTGGAGAGCGCCTTCTCTTGAGATGGAACGGGAACGCCGGGAATACTTTCCCGACCTCGCAGGGAAAGGATCCCTCCTCTCTAGCTAGGAGATGGAAACGGGGCTCCTCTGGATGTGGCCGGGACTCTCGTGCCTTCCTCTCGAGTGGAGACGGGAATGTCGGGGAACTTCTTGAGTTGCAGCAAGGGGTGTGAAGGACCCTTTGGAAGTTCCAGAGTTTAGGTGTGAATAGCCTCGAGGCGCCTCGGCGGAAATGGGCCTCATCTCGCCTGGAGGGGAGAACCTCCTGGATTTTCTCGAGTTGCGGCATGTGCTCTCGACTTACGAAGGGGACCTCAGGGACCCGCTCTGGTGGCCTCAGGAAAGGCCAGTCCCCTTGCGAGTTGCTCGGGGGCCTCTCGGGATCTCTCGGGATTCCTCTCCAGTCGATATCGGGCCTAAGACCTTGTGTGGAGTCGGTGCCAGACCTGAGGTTTCCTCTCCAGTTCTGACATGGATCTTGGGGTACTTCTGGAGTCTCCCCAGCGGAGTCAGTCCTCGTCTCGAGTGGGGCATGCACGTGCGATTTCCTCCCGAGCTGTAGCCGCAGTGTCACCCTTTCCTTCACGTGGAACAAGGGATCTGTGGCATTCCCACGAGGCTTTCCCACAGGGCTGTCCACGTGCCACCGTGGTGTGAGTCTATCCTCGGCTTGAAAGTCAAAACAGTGCAGAGAAAACAGGTTTCCCTGGAATGGACTGAGACATCTGGGGGACTCTGGGAATGGTGGCATGACCCCCGGAGTTCCTCTCGCCTTTCCTGTGGAGAGCGCCTCCTCTTGAGTTGCGACAGGAACGCCGGGAATTCTTTCCGAGCACGCAGGGAAAGGATCCCTCCTCTCGAGCTAGGAGGTGGAAACGGGGCTCCTCTGGATGTGGTCGGGACTCTCGTGCTTCCTCTCGAGTGGAGACGGGTATGTCAGGGAACTTCTTGAGTTGCAGCAAAGGTGTGAAGGATCCTTTGGAAGTTCCAGAGGTCAGGTGTGATTAGCCTCAGGACGCCTCAGCGGAAATGGGCCCATCTCGCCTGGAGGCAGAACCTCTTGGATTTTCTCGAGTTGTGTCAGGTGCACTGGACTTACGACGGGGACCTCAGGGACGCGCCCTGGTGGCATCGGTAAAGGAAATTTCCTTGCGAGTTACTCGGGGGCGTCTCAGGATTCCTCTCCCCGTCGATGCCGGGCCTAAGACCTTGTGTGGAGTCGGTGCCAGGACCTGAGGATTCCTCTCCAGTGCTGACATGGATCTTTGGGTACTTCTGGAATCTCCCCAGGGAGTCAATCCTCGTCTCGAGTTGGTCATGCACGTGCCCTTTCCTCCCGAGCTGTAGCAGCAATGTCACGCTTCCTTCGCGTGGAACAAGGGATCTGGGGCATTCCCTCGAGGCTTTCCCAAAAGGCTTTCCCCCTGAGGCTTTCCCACAGGGCTGTCCCACGTGCCACAGTGGTGTGAGTCGATCCTGGGCTTGAAAGTCGAGGCAGTGCAGGGAAAACAGTTTTCCCTGGAATGGACTGAGATATCTGGGGACTCTGGCAATGGTGGCACAGAACCTGGAGTTCCTCTCTTTTTCCTCTGGAG
>NW_017205195.1:0-5375 GCF_001704415.2 Capra hircus
CCCGTCTCCCTCGAGAGGAAAGCACGAGAGTCCCGGCCACATCCAGAGGAGCCCCGTTTCCGCCTCCAAGTTCGAGAGGAGGGATCCTTTCCTGCGCGGTCGGGAAAGAATTCCCGGTGTTCCCGTCGCATCTCAAGAGGAGGCGCTGTCCACAGGAAAGGCGAGAGGAACTCCAGGGTCGTGCCACCATCCCAGATCCCCCAGTTGTCTCAGTCCATTCCAGGGAAACCTGTTTTCCCTGCACTGCCTCGACTTTCAAGCCGAGGATCGACTCACACCACGGTGGCACGTGGGACAGCCCTGTGGGAAAGCCTGGTGGGAAAGCCTCGAGGGAAAGCGACAGATGCTTTGATCCACGCGAAGGGAAGCGTGACACTGCTGCTTCTGGTCGGGAGGAAGTACACGTGCATGCCCCACTCGAGACGAGGACTGACTCCCCTGGGAGACTCCAGAAGTACCCCAAGATCCATGTCAGCACTGGAGAGGAACCCTCACTTTACGGCACCGACTCCACAAAGGTCTTAGGCCCAGCATCGACGGGGAAGAATCCCGTGAGTCTCCCCGAGCAACTCGCATGGGGACTGGCCTTTCCTGAGGCCACCAGAGGGGTCCCTGAGGTCCCCGTCGTAACGCGAGAACACCTGCAGCAACTCAAGAAAATGCAGGAGGTTCTCCCCTCCAGGGGGAGATGAGGACCATTTCCTCTGAGGCGTCCCCAGGCTAATCACACCTAACCTCTGGAACTTCCAAAGGGTCCTTCACACCCTTGCTGCAACTCAGAAGTTCCCGACATACCCGTCTCCACTCAAGAGGAAGCACGAGAGTCCGCCCAATCCAGAGGAGCCCAGTTTCCGCTCCAAGCTCGAGAAGAGGGATCCTTTCCCTGCGTCGTCGTGAAGAATTCCCGGCGGTTGCGTCGCATCTCAAGAGGAGGCCTCTCTACAGGAAAGCCGAGAGGAACTCCAGGGTCATGCCACCATTCCCAGAGTCCCCCAGATGTCTCAGTCTATTCCAGGGAAACCTGTTTTCCCTGCACTGCTCGACTTTCAAGCCGAGGATCAACTCACACCATGGTGGCACGGGGGAAAACCCTGTGGGAAAGCCTCGTGGGAAAGCCTCATGGGAAACCCTCGAGGGAAAGCCACAGATCCCTTGATCCAAGCGAAGGGAAGCGTGACACTGCTGCTAAAGCTCGGGAGGAAAGCGCACTTGCATGCCCACACTCGAGACGAGGACTGGCTCCCCTGGGGAGACTCCAGAAGTACCCCAAGGTCCATGTCAGCCCTGGAGAGGAATCCTCAGGTTCCGGCACCGACTCCACGCAAGGGCTTAGGCCCCGGCATCAGGAGAGGAATCCCGAGAGGCCCCCGAGCAACTCGTATGGGGACCTGCCTTTCCTGAGGCCACCAGAGCGGGTTCCTGATGTCCCCGTCGTTAGTCAAGAGCACCTGCCGCAACTCGAGAAAATCCAGGAGGTTCTCCCTTCCAGGCGAGATGAGGCCCATTTCCGCTGAGGCGTCTCGAGGCTAATCACACCAAACCTCTGGAACTTCCAAAGGGTCCTTCACACCCTTGCTGCAACTCAAGAAGTTCGCTGACATACCCGTCTCCACTCGAGAGGAAGCACGAGAGTCCCGCCCACATCTAGAGGAACCCGTTTCCGCCTCCTAGCTCGAGAGGAGGGATCCTTTCCCTGCATGGTCTGGAAAGAATTCCCGGCGTTCCCGTCGCATCTCAAGAGGAGGCGCTCTCCACAGGAAAGGCGAGCGGAACTCCAGGGTCGCAACCATTCCCAGAGTCCCCAGATGTCTCAGTCCATTCCAGGGAACTTTTTTCCCACACTGCCTCGACTTTCAGGACGAGGATCGACTCACACCACGGTGGCACGTGGACAGCCCTTTGGGAAAGCCTCGAGGGAAAGCCACAGATCCTTGATCCACGCGAAGGGAACCATGACACTGCTGCTGCAGCTCGGGAGGAAAGCGCACGTGCATGCTCCCACTCGAGACAAGGACTGACTCCCCTGGGAGACTCCAGAAGTACTCCAAAATCCATGTCAGCACTGGAGAGGAAAACCTCAGGTTCCCCGACACAAGTTCTTAGGCCCCGCACCGACGGGAGAGGAATCCCGAGAGGTTCCCGTGCAACTTGCATGGGGACTGGCCTTTCCTGAGGCCACCAGAGAGGGTCCCTGAGGGCCCCGTCGTAGGTCGAGAGCACCTGCCGCAACTTGAATAAATCCAGGAGGTTCTCCCTTTCAGGCGAGATGAGGACCATTTCTGCTGAGACGTCTCGAGGCTAATCACACCTAACCTCTGGAAGTTACAAAGCGTCCTTCACACTCTTTCTGCAACTCAAGAAGTTCCCCGACATACCCGTTTCCACTCGAGAGGAAGCACGAGTGTCCCGCCCCATCCAGATGAGCCCCGTTTCGCCTCATAGCTCAACAGGAGGGATCCATTCCCTGCGTGGTCGGGAAAGAATTCCCGGCGTTCCCGTCACATCTCAAGAGGAGAGCGCTCTCCACAGGAAAGGCGAGAGGTACTCCAGGGTCGTGCCACCATTCCCAGATCCCCCAGATATCTCAGTCCATTCCACGGAAGCCTGTTTTCCCGGCACTGACTCAACTTTCAAGACGAGGATCGACTGACACCACGGTGGCACGTGGGACATCACCTTGGGAAAGCGTCTGTGGGAAAGCCTCGCTTAAAGCCTCGAGGGAAAGCCACTGATCCTAGGATACACGGGAAGGGAAGCGTGACACTGCTGCTACAGTTCGGGAGGAAAGTGCACGTGCATGCCCCCACTCGAGACGAGGACTGACTCCCCTGGGGAGACTCCAGAAGTACCCAAGATCCATGAGAGGAATTCTCAGTTTCCGACACCCGACTCCACACAAGGTCTTAGGCCCTGGCATCGATGGGAGAGGAATCCCGAGAGGACCCGAGTAAATCGCATGGGGACTGGCCTTTCCTGAGGCCACCAGAGCGGGTCCCTGAGGTCCCCGTAGTAATTCGAGAGCACCTGCCGCAACTTGAGAAAATCCAGGAGGTTCTCCCTTCTTGGCGAGATGAGGCCATTTCCACTGAGTTCTCTCGGCTAATCACACCTAACCTCTGGAACTTCCAAAGGGTCCTTCACACCCTTTCTGCAATTCAAGCAGATCACCAACATACCAGTCTCCACTCGAGAGGAAGAACGAGAGTCCGCCCACATCCAGAGGAGCCCCGTTTCCGACTCCTAGCTCGAGAGGAGGGATCCTTTCCCTGCGTGGTCGGGAAGAAATTCCCGGCTTCCCATCGCATCTCAAGAGGGGGCGCTCTCCACAGGGAAGGCGAGAGGAACTCCAGGGTCGTGCCACCATTCCCAGAGCCCACAGATGTCTTAGTCCATTCCAGGGAAACCTGTTTTCCCTGCACTGCCTCGACTTTCAAGAAGAGGTTCGACTCACACCAAGGTGGCAGGTGGGACAGTCCTGTGGGAAAGCCGTCGAGAGGGAAAGCCACAGATCCCTTGATCCTCGCGAAGGGAAGCTCAACACTGCTGCTACAGCTCGGAGGAAAGCTCACGTGCATGCCCCGACTCGAGACGAGGACTGACTCCCCTGGGGAGACTCCAGAAAATACCCCAAGATACATGTCAGCACTGGAGAGGAATCCTCAGGTTTTGGCACAGACTCCACACAAGATCTTAGGTCCGGCATCGACGGGAGACGAATCCCGAGAGACCCATGAGCAACTCGCATGGGGACTTCCCTTTCGTGAGGCCACAAGAGGGGGTCCCTGATGTCACCGTCGTAAGTCGAGAGCATCTGCTGCAACTCGAGAAAATCCAGGAGGTTCTCCTCTCCTGGCGAGATGAGGCCCATTTCCGCTGAGGGGTCTCGAGGCTAATCACACCTAAACTCTGGAACTTCCAAAGGGTCATTCACACCCTTGCTGCAACTCAAGAAGTTCCCCAACATGCTCGTCTCCACTCGACAGGAAGCACGAGAGTCCCGCCCACATCCAGAGGAGACCCGTTTCCGCCTCCTAGCTAGAGAGGAGGGATACTTTCCCTGCGTGGTCGGGAAAGAATTCCCGGCTTTCCCGTCGCATCTCAAGTGGAGGCGCTCTCCACAGGAAAGGCGAGAGGAACTCCAGGGTCGTGCCACATTCCCAGAGTCCCCCAGATGTCTCAGTCCATTCCAGGGAAACCTGTTTTCCCTGCACTGCCTCGACTTTCAAGCCCGAGTATCGACTCACACCACGGTGGCACGTGGGACAGCCCTGTGGGAAAGCTGCCGGGAGCCAGTGTGAGGAATCCCGCCCGTGACAAGGTCATGAGGAAGGAAGCTGACATTCGCAAGGCGTGCTCAGACTTCAGGGACCCCTCTGGAAATTCCTAAGCATGTACCCCAACAAAAATCTGCCGGCTTTTGTGCTCTGCTTTTCCACTCTTCTGACATTTTCTGGAAAAAGTCAATTCAGGGTTTCAGTCTTCTGCATTTGAAAGAGTGTTTCAATCTAAAAAACCCCTCCGATGGCTTTCTAGCCTGCCTGCAGGACTCTGCGAGTGTGATTGTTTGAGGCCTCCTGACTGCAGGAGGCACAGGAAGCTTAAAACATCCTAGGAATGTAGGGCTTCCGAAGAGTCAAAATCTTTAGAATAGGACTGATTAAAAGTTTCATTTGTTGAGTCAATGCTTGCTGCCAAATTTTCATATCCTTTATTTTTAGATATAGTTGGTATATAGAAAAACAAGTAGTAGACCTGGTATTAGCAACATTAGATCTTTGAGTTAAGTACCTTCTTTGTTATATCCCACTGCACCTTTGTTCTATAGAGATGTAACTTTAATGCTTTAAGGAGATGCCAAATTAAAGAAAAACACTTCGGGGGAAACAAAATCAACATTCATTAAGGAAGAGAGCTAAAAAAGTGTTAACAAGCTTCTTGGCCAGAAGATAATGTAAATCACCTGAGACCTTTTGTATACAAAATGATGTATAGAAAGAGTCTGGGCTGCGAACGCTACATAATTCTGTGTTACCCGTTGATCTCCATGTTTTATCAAAAGTATAAAAGGCCTTCTGAAACAATAAAGGATCGGACCAGTTTCTCGAACTAGTCTCTCGGCCTGGTTTCTTGGGACTCTGGCTCCCCCATGTCTCTCTCTCTCCTCTTCTCTCCCCTTCCCTCTCTCTGCTCTTTACTTTAACTTCAGGCTGAATCTCCATCTGGGGCGCAGAGGCTCGCCAGGTCTACTTACTTGCCCCGGCTGTTAAGACCCGCCACGAAAGGGAGCTTAAGGCGAGGCACCCTTAGATATTCAAGCGGCGCGCGGGGCCCAACGTAGATGGTGCAGATTCCTTGTCTGGAATTTTATTGGCCTT
>NW_017205196.1:0-5375 GCF_001704415.2 Capra hircus
TCGGAGGAAAGCGCACGTGCATGCCCCACTCGAGAGGAGGACTGACTCCCTGGGGAGACTCCAGAAGTACCCCAAGATCCATGTCAGCACTGGAGAGGAATCCTCAGGTTCCGGCCTGATTCCACACAAGGTCTTAGGCCCGGCATCGACGGGAGAGGAATCCCGAGAGGCCCCGAGCAATCGCATGGGGACTGGCCTTTCCTGAGGCCACAGAGCGGGTCCCTGAGGTCCAGTCGTAAGTCGAGAGCACTGCCGCAACTCGAGAAAATCCATTAGGTTCTCCCTCCAGGCGAGATGAGGCGCTTTTCCATGAGGCTCGCTCAAGGCTAATCAAAATTAAACGGCTGGAATTTCCCACGGGTCCTTCACACCCTTGCTGCAACTCAGAAGTTCCCCGTCATACCCGACTCCTCGAGAGAAGGACGAGAGTTCCCGCCCACATACAGAGGAGCCCCGTTTCCGCCTCATAGCTCTAGAGGAGGGATCCTTTCGCTTGCGTGGTCTGGAAAGTATTCCGGCGTTTCCGTCGCATCTCAAGAGGAGGCGCTCTCCACTTGAACGGGAGAGGAACTCCAGGTTCGTGCCACGTTCCCACTCCCCCAGATGTCTCATTCCATTCCACAGAAACATTTTCCCTACACTGCCTCGACTTTCAAGCTGAGGATGGACTCACACCACGGTGGCATGTGGGCAGCCCTGTGGGAAAGCCTCGTGGGAAAGTCTCCTGAGAAAGCCTCGGGGAAAGCACAGATCCATGATCCACGCGAAGCTTGACATGCTGCTACAGCTCGGGTGGAAAACCACGTGCATATCTCCACTCGCGACGAGGAATGACTCCCTGGGAGACTCCAGAAGTACCCAAGATCATGTCAGCACTGGAGAGGAATCCTCAGGATCCGACACAGACTCCACACAAGGTCCCAGGGCCCGCATCGACGGGAGAGAATCCGAGAGGCCCCGAGCAACTGCATGGGGACTGGCCTTTCCTGAGGCCACCAGAGCGGGTCCTGAGGTCCCAGTCGTAAGTCGAGAGCACCTGCCGCAACTCGAGAAAATCCAGGAGGTTCTCCCTCCAGGCGAGATGAGGCCCATTTCTGCTGAGGCGTCTCGAGGCTAATCAAACCTCTCTGAACTTCCGAAGGGTCCTTCACACCCTTGCTGCAACTCAAGAAGTTCCCCGACATCCCCGTCTCCACTCGAGAGGAAGGACGAGAGTCCCGCCAAATCCAGAGGCAGCCCCGTTTCCCTCATATCGAGCGGAGGGATCCTTTCCCTGCGTGGTCGGGAAAGAATTCCGGCGTTCCCGTCGCATCTCAAGAGGAGGCGCTCTCCCTGGATAGGCGAGAGGAACTCCAGGGTCTTGCCACCATTCCAGAGTCCCCCAGATGTCTCAGTCCATTCCAGAGAAACCTGTTTTCCCTGCATTGCGTCGACTTTCAAGCCGAGGATCGACTCACACCACGGTGGCACGTGGACAGCCCTGTGGAAAGCCTCGTGGAAAGCCTCTTGGGAAAGCGTCGAGGGAAAGCCACAGATCCGTTGATCCACGGCGAAGGGAAGCGTGACACTGCTGCTACAGCTGCGGAGGAAAGCGCACGTGCATGCCCCCACTCGAGTAGAGGACTGACTGCCCTGGGGAGACTCCAGAAGTACCCAAGATCCATGTCAGCACTGGAGAGGAATCCTCAGGTTACAGCACCGACTCCACACAAGACCTTAGTCTCCGACATCAAGGGGAGAGGAATCCCGAGAGGCCCCTGAGCTCTCACATGGGGACTGGCCTTTCTGAGGCCAGCAGAACGGGTCCCTGAGGTCCCCGTCGTAAGTCGAGAGCACCTGCCGCAACTCGAGAAAATCCAGGGGGTTCTCCCTCCAGGCGAGATGAGGCCCATTTCCACTGAGGGCGTCTCGAGGCTAATTACACCTAACCTCTGGAACTTCCAAAGGGTCCTTCACACCTTGCCGCAACTCAGGAAGTTCCCCGACATACCCGTCTCCACTCGAGAGTAAGCACGAGATTCCCCGCCCACATCCAGCAGAGACCCGTTTCCGCCTCCTAGCTCGAGAGGAGGGATCCTTTCCCTGCGTGGTCGGGAAAGAATTCCCGGCGTTTCCCGTCACATCTCACGAGGAGGCGCTCTCTACAGGAATGGCGAGAGGAACTCCAGGGTCGTGCCACCATTCCAGAGTCCCCCAGATGTCTCAGTCCATTCCAGGGAAACTGTTTTCCCTGCACTGTCTCGACTTTCTAGCCGAAATGGACTCACACCACGGTGGCACGTGGGACATCCCTGTGGGAAAACCTCGTGGGAAAGCCTCGTGGGAAAGCCTCGAGGGAAAGCCACAGATCCCTTGATCCAGGCGAAGGATGCGTGACATGCTGCTACAGCTCGGAGGAAAGCGCACGTGCATGCCCCCACTCGAGACGAGGACTGACTCCCCTGGGGAGACTCCAGAAGTACCCCAAGAAGCATGTCAGCACTGAAGAGGAATCCTCAGATTCCGGCACCGAAGCCACACAAGGTCTTAGGCCCCGGCATCGACGGGAGAGGAAACCCGAGAGGCACCCGTGCAACTCGCATGGGGACTGGCCTTTTCTGAGGGCCACCAGAGCGGGTCCCTGAGGTCCCCGTCGTAAGTCGAGAGCACCTGTCCGCAACTCGAGAAAATCCAGGAGGTTCTCCCCCTCCAGGCGAGATGAGGCCCATTTCCACTGAGACGTCTCGAGGCTAATCAAACCTAACCTATGGAACTTCCAAAGGGTCCTTCACACCCTTGCTGCAACTCAAGAAGTTCCCGCGACATACCCGTCTCCACTCGAGAGGAAGCAGGAAAGTCCCGCCCACATCCAGAGGAGCCACGTTTCCTCCTCATTGCTCGAGAGGTTTGATCCTTTCCCTGCGTGGTCGGGAAAGAATTCGCGGCATTCCCGTCCACATCAAGAGAGAGGCGCTCTCCAGAGGAAAAACGAGAGGAACTCCAGAGTCGTGCCCCCATTCCCAGAGTCCCCCAGATGTCTCAGTCCATTCCAGGGAAACCTGTATTCCCTGCACTGCCTCGACTTTCAAGCCGAGGATCGACTCACACCACAGTGGCACGTGGGACAGCCCTGTGGGAAAGCCTCGTGGGAAAGCCTCTTGCGAAAGCCTCGAGGGAAAGCCAGATCAGTTGATACACGCGAAGGAAGCGTGACACTGTTGCTACAGCTCGGGAGGAAAGCGCACGTGTATGCCCCCACTCGAGTAGAGGACTGACTGCCCCTGGGGAGACTCCAGAAGTACCCCAAGATCCATGTCAGCACTGGAGAGGAATCCTCAGGTTCCGGCACCGACTCCACACAAGATCTTAGGGCCCTGGCATCGACGGGAGAGGAATCCGAGAGGCCCCGAGCAACTCGCATGGGGACTGGCCTTTTCCTGAGGCCACCAGAGCGGGTCCCTGAGGTCCCGTCGTAAGTTGAGAGCACTGCCGCAACTCGAGAAAATCCAGGAGGTTCTCCCCTCCAGGCGAGATGAGGCCCATTTCCACTGAGGCGTCTCGAGGCTAATTACACCTAACCTCTGGAACTTCCAAGGGTCCTTCACACCCTTGCCGCAACTCAAGAAGTTCCCCGACATACCCGTCTCCACTCGAGAGGAAGCACGAGAAGTCCCCCCAAATCCAGAGGAGCCCTGTTTCCTCCTCCTAGCTCGAGGGAGGGATCCTTTCCCTGCGTGGTCGGGAAAGAATTCCCGGCATTTCCCGTCGCATCTCAAGAGGAGGCTCTCTCCACAGGAAAGGCGATAGGAACTCCAGGGTCGTTGCCACCATTCCCAGAGTCCCCCAGATGTCTCCGTCCGTTCCAGGGAAACCTGTTTTCCCTGCACTGCGTCGACTTTCAATCTGAGATCGACTCACACCACGGTGGCACGTTGGACAGCCCTGTGGGAAAGCCTCGTGGGAAAGCCTCGAGGGAAAGCCACAGATCCCTTGATCCACGCGAATGGAAGCGTGACAGTGCTGCTACAACTCGAGAGGAAAGCGCACGTGCATGCCCCACTCGAGAGGAGGACTGACTCCCTGGGGAGACTCCAGAAGTACCCAAGATCCATGTCAGCACTGGAGAGGAATCCTCAGGTTCCGGCACTGATTCCACACAAGTCTTAGGCCCCGGCATCGACGGGAGAGGAAATCCCGAGAGGCCCCGAGCACTCGCATGGGGACTGGCCTTTCCTGAGGCCACCAGAGCGGGTCCCTGAGGTCCCAGTCGTAAGTCGAGAGCACCTGCCGCAACTCGAGAAAATCCATTAGGTTCTCCCCTCCAGGCGAGATGAGGCCCTTTTCCGATGAGGCTCTCAAGGCTAATCACAATTAAACGCTGGAATTTCCCAGGGTCCTTCACACCCTTGCTGCAACTCAAGAAGTTCCCCGTCATACCCGACTCCACTCGAGAGAAGGCGAGAGTCCCGCCCACATCAGAGGAGCCCCGTTTCCGCCTCATAGCTCTAGAGGAGGGATCCTTTCCTTGCGTGGTCGGAAAGTATTCCCGGCGTTTC
This sequence comes from Capra hircus, assembly GCF_001704415.2. Lineage (NCBI taxonomy): Eukaryota > Metazoa > Chordata > Mammalia > Artiodactyla > Bovidae > Capra > Capra hircus. The sequence goes on from NW_017205196.1 coordinate 4,536, forward strand.
CGTCGCATCTCAAGAGGAGGCGCTCTCCACTTGAAACGGGAGAGGAACTCCAGGTTCGTGCCACGTTCCCACACTCCCCCAGATGTCTCATCCATTCCACAGAAACCATTTTTCCCTACACTGCCTCGACTTTCAAGCAGGATCGACTCACACCACGGTGCATGTGGACAGCCCTGTGGGAAAGCCTCGTGGGAAAGCCTCCGAAAGCCTCGAGGGAAAGCCACAGATCCCTTGATCCGCGAAGGAAGCGTTGACACTGCTGCTACAGCTCGGGAGGAAAGCGCACGTGTATGCCCACTCGAAGAGAGGACTGACTCCCCTGGGAGACTCCAGAAGTACCCCAAGATCCATGTCAGCACTGGAGAGGAATCCTCAGGATTCCGCACCGACTCCACACAAGGTCTTAGGCCCGGCATCGACGGAGAGGAATCCCGAGAGGCCCCCGAGCAACTGCATGGGGACTGGCCTTTCCTGAGGCCACCAGAGCGGGTCCCTGAGGTCCCAGTCGTAAGTCGAGAGCACCTGCCGCAACTCGAAAAAATCCAGGAGGTTCTCCCCTCAGGCGAGATGAGGCCCATTTCCACTGAGGCGTCTCGAGGCTAATTACACCTAACCTCTGGAACTTCCAAAGGGTTCACACCCTTGCTGCAACTCAAGAAGTTCCCGACATACCCGTCTCCACTCGAGAGAAGCAGAAAGTCCCGCCCACATCCAGAGGAGCCCGTTTCCTCCTCATAGCTCGAGGGAGGATCCTTTCCCTGCGTGGTCGGGAAAGAATTCCGCGGCATTCCGTCGCATCTCAAGAGGAGGCGCTCTCACAGGAAAGGCGATAGGAACTCC
>NW_017205197.1:0-5373 GCF_001704415.2 Capra hircus
CTCGAGCTAGGAGGCGAAACGGGGCTCCTCTTGATGTGGGCGGGACTTTCCTGCTTCCTCTCGAGTGGAGACGGTATGTCGGGGAACTTCTTGAAGCTGCAGCTAGGCTGTGAAGGACCCTTTTGGAAGTTCCAGAGGTAAAGTGTGATTAGCCTCGAGATACCTCAGCAGAAATGGGCCTCATGTCGCCTGGAGGGGAGAACCTCCTGGATTTTCTCGAGTTGCGGCAGGTGCTCTCGACTTACGACTGGGACCTCAGGGACCCGCTCTGGTGCGTCAGGAAAGGCCAGCCCCATGCGAGTTGCTCGGGGCCTCTCGGGATTCCTCTCCCGTCGGTGCCGGGGCCTAAGACCTTGTGTGGAGTCAGTGCGGGATCTGAGGATTCCTCCCAGTGCCGACATGGATCTTCGGGGACTTCTGGAGTCTCCCCAGAGGCGTAAGTCCTCGTCTCGAGTGGGGCAATGCACGCTCGCTTTCCTCCCGAGATGTAGCAGCAGTGTCACGCTTCCCTTTTCGTGGATCAAGGATCTGTGGCTTTCCCTCTAGACTTTCCCATGAGGCTTTCCACGAGGCTTCCCACAGGCTTCCCACGTGCCACGGTCGTGTGAGTCTATCCGCTTTAAAGTCGAGGCAGTGAAGGAAAACAGTTTTCCCTGGAATGGACTGAGACATCTGGGGTACTCAGGGAATGGTGGCACGACCCTCGAGTTCCTCTCGCCTTTCCTGTGGACAGCGCCTCCACTTGAGATGCGACGGGAACGCCGGGAATTCTTTCCCGACCACGCAGGGAAAGGATCCCTCCTCTCGAGCTAGGAGGCGGAAACGGGGCTCCTCTGGGTGTGGGCGGGACACTCGTGCTTCCTCTCGAGTGGAGTCGGGTATGTCGGGGAACTTCTTGAGTTGCAGCAAGGGTGTGAAGGACCCTTTGGAAGTTCCAGAGGTTAAGTGTGATTAGCCCTCGAGACGCCTCAGCGGAAATGGGCCTCATCTCGCCTGGACGGGAGAACCTCCTGGATTTTCTCGAGTTGCGGCAGGTGCTCTCGACTTACGACGGGACCTCAGCGACCCGCTCTGGTTGCCTCAGGAAAGGCCAGTCCCCTTTCGAGTTCCTCGGGGCCTCTCGGGATTCCTCTCCGTCGATGCCGGGGCCTAAGGCTGCCGAGCCCAGTGTGAGGAAGCCCGCCCGTGACAAGGTTATGAGGAAGGAAGCTGACATACGCAAGGCGTGCTCAGACTTCAGGGACCCCTCTGGAAATTTTTAAGCATGTACCCCAACAAAAATCTGCCGGTTTTGTGCTCTGCTTTTTCACTCTTCTGACCTTTTCTGGAAAAAGTCAATTCAGGGCGTTAGTCTTCTGCATTTGAAAGAGTGTTTCAATCCAAAAACCCTCTGATGGCTTTCTAGCCTGCCTGTAGAACTCGTACAGCTGCGCTTGTGATTGTTTGAGGCCTCCTGACCGCCGGAGGCACAGGAAGCTTAAAACATCCTAGGAATGCAGGAGCTTCTGAGGAGTCAGAATCTTTAGAATAGGACTGATTAAAAGTTTCATTTTTGGGTCAATGCTTGCTGCCAAATTTTCATATCCTTTATTTTTAGATATAGTTGGTATGTGAAAAACAAGTAGTAGACCTGGTATTAGCAACATTAGATCTTTGAGTTAAGTACCTTCTTTGTTATAACCCACTGCACCTTTGTTCTATAGAGATGTAACTTTAGTGCTTTAAGGAGATGCAGATTAAAGAAAAACACTTCAGGGGAAACAAAATTAACATTCATTAAGGAAGAGAGCCAAAAAGTGTTAACAATCCTCTTGGCCAGAAGATAAATGTAAATTACCTGAGACCTTTTGTATACAAAATGATATACAAAAGAATCTGGGTTGCGAACACTACATAATTTTTGTTATCCATTGATCTCCATGTATTATCAAAAGTATAAAGACCTTCTGAACAATAAAGGAGGAGGCAGGGGCCGGGGGCCAGTTTCTCGACCAGCTTCTCGAACTAGTCTCTCAGCCTGGTTTCTTGGACTCTGCTCCCCCTGTGTCTTTCTCCCCTCTTCTTCTTCTCTACCTTTCCTTCTCTCTGCTCTTTACTATAACTTCAGGCTGAATCTCCACCTGGAGTGCGGATGGCTCGCCAGGTCTACTTACTTGGCCTGGCTGTTAAGAACCGCATGAAAGGGAGCTTAAGGCGAGCACCCTTAGATATTCAAGCGGCGCCGGTGGCCCAACGTAGGTGGTGCAAATTCCTTGTCTGGAATTTTATTGGCCGTCCGCGAAAACCAAGATATTCAGCACTCTTCCTCCACTTAATCTTCTTACTACACTATAGTTTCCTAATGTAATCTTACATTAATAAATAAACAAGTCTTCCACACCAACGCCGTCCACCCTTGAATTCCCTGGATCCACCGGGGCTGGACCCCGGCATAAGACCTTGTGTGGATTCGGTGCCGGAACCTGAGGATCCTCTCCAGTGCTGACATGGATCTTGGGTACTTCTGGAGTCTCCCCAGGGGAGTCAGTCCTCGTCTGGTGTGGGGGCATGCACGGCGCTTTCCTCCCGAGCTGTAGCAGCAGTGTCACGCTTCCCTTCGCGAGGATCAAGGGATCTGTGGCTTTCCCTCGAGGCTTTTCCCACAGGGCTGTCCCATGTGCCACCGTGTGTGAGTCGATCCTCGGCTTGAAAGTCGAGGCAGCGCAGGGAAAACAGGTTTCCCTGGAATGGACTGAGACATCTTGGGGACTCTGGAATGGGGCCTGATCCTGGAGTTCTTCTCGCCTTTCCTGTGGAGAGCGCCTCCTCTTGAGATGCGACGGGAACGCTAGGAATTCTTTCCCGACCACGCAGGGAAAGGAACCCTCCTCTCGAGCTAGCAGGCGGAAACGGGGCACTCTGGATATGGGCGGGACTCTCCCATTCCTCTAGAGTGGAGACGGGTATGTCGGGAACTTCTTGAGTTGCAGCAAGGGTGTGAAAGACCCTTTGGAAGTTCCAGAGTTTAAGTGTGATTACCCCTACTTGCCTCAGCAGAAATGGGCCTCATCTCGTCTGGAGTGGAGAACCTCCTGGATTTTCTCGAGTTGCGGCAGGTGCTCTCGACTTACGAAGGGGCCTCAGGGATCCGTTCTGGTGGCCTCAGTAAAGGCCAGTCCCCATGGGAGTTGCTCGGGGCCTCTCGGGATTCCTCTCCCATCGATGCTGGGCCTAAGACCTTGTGTGGACTCAGTGCCGGAACCTGAGGATTCCTCTCCAGTGCTGACATGGATCTTGAGGGTACTTCTGGATTCTCCCCAGGGCAGTCAGTCCTCGTCTCGAGTGGGGCATGCACGTGCGCTTTCCTCCGAGCTGTAGCAGCAGTGTCCGCTTCCCTTCGCGTGATCAAGGGATCTGTGTCTTTCCCTCGAAGCTTTCCCACGAGGCTTTCCCACAGGGCTGTCCCCGTTGCAACCGTGGTGTGAGTCGATCCTCGCTTGAAAGTCGAGGCAGTGCAGGGAAAACAGTTTTCCCTGGAATGGACTGAGACATCCAGGGGACTCTGGGAATGGTGGCACGACCCTGGAGTTCCTCTCGCCTTTCCTGTGGAGAGCGCGCTTCTCTGAGATGCAACGGGAACGCCGGGAATTCTTTCCCGACCACGCTGGGAAAGGATCCCTCCCTCGAACTAGGAGGCGGAAACGGGGCTCCTCTGGATGTGGCGGGACTCTCGTGCTTCCTCTCGAGTGGAGACGGGTATGTCGGGGAACTTCTTGAGTTGCAACAAGGGTGTGAAGGACCCTTTGGAAGTTCCAGATGTTAGATGTGATTAGCCTCGAGACTCCTCAGCGGAAATGGGCCTCATCTCGCCTGGAGGGAGAACCTCCTGGATTTTCTCGAGTTGCGTCAGGTGCTCTCGACTTACGACGGGGACCTCAGGGACCCGCTCTGGTGGCCTCAGGAAAGCCAGTCCCCATGCGAGTTGCTCGGGGCCTCTCGGGATTCCTCTCCTGTCGATGCGGGGGTCTAAGACCTTGTGTGGACTCGGTGCCGGAACCTGAGGATTCCTCTCCAGTGCTGACATGGATCTTGGGTACTTCTGGTTCTCCCAGGGAGTCAGTCCTCGTCTCGAGTGGGGGCATGCACGTGCCCTTTCCTCCGAGCTGTAGCAGCAGTGTCACGCTTCCCTATGCGTGGATCAAGGGTATGGGCTTTCCTCGAGGCTTTCCCACGAGGCTTTCCCAGAGGCTTTTCCACAGGCTGTCCCACCTGTCACCATGTTGTGAGTCGATCCTCGCTTGAAAGTCGAGGCAGTGCAGGGAAAAACAGATTTCCTGGAATGGACTGAGACATCTGGGGGACTCTGGAATGTTGGCACGACCCTGGAGTTCCTTTCGCCTTTCTGTACAGAGAGCCTCTCTTGAGATGGGTCGGAACGCCGGGAATTCTTTCCCGACCACGAAGGGAAAGGATCCCTCCTCTCGAGGTAGCAGGCGGAAACGGGCCCCTCTGGATGTGGGCGCGGATTCTCGTGCTTCCTCTCGAGGGAGACAGTATGTCGGGGAACTTCTTGAGTTGCAGAAAGGGTGTGAAGACCCTTTGGAAGTTCCAGAGTTAGGTGAATATCCTGGAGACGCCTCAGCGGAAATGGGCCTCATCTCGCCTGGAGGAGAGAACCTCCTGGATTTTCTCGAGTTGCGGCAGGTGCTCTCGACTTACGACGGGGACCTCAGGGACCCGCTCTGGTGGCCTCAGGAAAGCCCAGTCCCCATGCGAGTTGCTCGGGGCCTCTCGGATACCTCTCCCTTCGATGCTGGGCCTAAGCCCTTGTGTGAGTCGGTGCCGGAACCTGAGGGTTCCTCTCCCTACTGACATGGATCTTGGGTACTTCTGCAGTCTCCCCAGGGAGGCAGTCCCCGTCTCGAGTGGGGGCTGCACGTGCGCTTTCCTCCCGAGCCGTAGCAGCAGTGTCACTCTTCCCTACGCCTGGATCAAGGGATCTGTGGCTTTCCTCGAGGCTTTCGCACGAGGCTTTCCCACAGGGCTGTCCCACGTGCCACCGTGGTGTGAGTCGATCCTCGGCTTGAAAGTCGAGGCAGTGCAGGGAAAACAGTTTCCCTGGAATGGACTGAGACATCCAGGGACTCTGGAAATGGTGGCATGACCTGGAGTTCCTCTCGCCTTTCCTGTGGAGAGCGCCTCCTGTTGAGATGAAACGGAACGCTGGGAATTTTTTCCGGCCACGCTGGGAAAGGATCCCTCCTCTCGAGCTAGGAGAAGGAAACGGGGCTCCTTTGGATGTGGGCGGGACTCTCGTGCTTCCTCTCAAGGAGACGGGTATGTCTGGGGAACTTCTTGAGTTTGCAGCAAGGTGTGAAGGACCCTTTGGAAGTT
>NW_017205198.1:0-5373 GCF_001704415.2 Capra hircus
TAGGCGAGAGCACAGCCAGCTGTAGCGAGCCTCCTCGGGAAGAGGAGGCAGCCGAGCCCAGTCAAGAGAAAGCCCTGCTTGCACGGAGCTAAGTGGGCCTCCAGTACGGCAGAGCTCTAGCTCTGCTCAGAGCCCGATCTGGCAGAGTTTCTGGCGCGAGGCTGCTCGGCCGGGGCTCGCCTTGCCCAGACTTGCCTTGCTTTTAGGCTCCCTCCCCAGGAAGGAGCTGTCTGAGCGAGCCTGGGAGACGCCACTGGTGCCTTCCTTGCCTCAGCTCCAATCCTGCCTTGCCTTTGCACATAGGTGCCAGGCGTGGTTGGGGAGGCTTAGGGGTGGTGGGTTGCACACTGCCAAGGGCTTCAGCAGTGAGAGCTCTGTCAGAGGGAAGGGAAGGGCAACTGCAGGGCTCCTCCAGCGGTTTCTAGGCCGCCTAGAATCAGCGCCGCACCGAGAGCACCAGGCTCCCAGGGCCCTGGCTGGGTTTTCAGCCCCGCACACACGGAGGCTGATTCCTTGGGTGCCCAGAAAGTGTATGACAGACGTAGGTTCCCTAGCACTCTCCTCCCCAGCAGAGACATGTGCAGGTGTTTGGGGCCTGATCCTGCGTGTCTGGGTTCCTGCCCACAGCCCCAACTCAGGGGAAGCAGCCCCTGAGGCAAGACCTGCTGGAGGAGCCCTGCGCCCCCTGATAGGCGAGTGCACAGCCAGCAGGGAAGCGAGCCTCCTCGGGGGAAGAGGAGGCAGCAAGTCCCCGTCAAGCTGAAATCCCTGCTTCCACGAAGCTAAGTGCGACTCCAGTACGGCAGATCTCTAGCTCTGTTCAGAGGCCCGATCTGGCAGAGTTCCTGGCACCAAGATGCTCTGCCATAGGCGAGCCTTGCGCAGACTTGCCTTGCTTTAAGGCTCCCTCCCCAGGAAGGAGCAGGCTGTGTGAGGCTCGGAAACGCCACTGGCGCCTTCCTGGCTTCAGCTCTACCCCCTGCCTTGCCTTTGCACTTAGGTCCCAAGCGTCCTTGAGGAGGGCTTAGGGGCTGGTGGGTTGCACACTGCCAAGGGCTCCAGCAGTGAAAGCTCTGTCAGAGGGAAGCGAAGGGCAACAGCAGGGCTCCTTCAGCGGTTCCTTGGCCGCCCAGACAAAGCTCCGCACGGAGAGCACCAGGTTCCAAGGGCCCCTGGCTGGGTTTTGCATCCCCACACTCCCAGAGGCTGACTCCGTGGGTGCCTAGAAAGTGTGTGAGAGACGTAGGTTCCCTAGCACTCTCCTCCCCAGCAGAGACATGTGCAGGTGGTTGGGGCCTTATCCTGCGTGTCTGGGTTCCCGCCCACAGCCTCAACTCAGGGGAAGCAGCCCCTGAGGCAAGACCTGCTGGAGGAGCCCTGCGCGCCCGCCTGATAGGCGAGAGCACAGCCAGCAGTGTAGCGAGCCTCCTCGGGAGAAGAGGAGGCAGCCGAGCCCAGTCAAGAGGAAAGCCCTGCTTGCACGGAGCTAAGTGGGCCTCCAGTACGGCAGAGCTCTAGCTCTGCTCAGAGCCCCGATCTGGCAGAGTTTCTGGCGCGAGGCTGCTCGGCCGGGGTCGCCTTGCCCAGACTTGCCTTGCTTTTAGGCTCCCTCCCCAGGAAGGAGCTGTCTGAGCGAGCCTGGGAGACGCCACTGGTGCCTTCCTTGCCTCAGCTCCAATCCTGCCTTGCCTTTGCACATAGGTGCCAGGCGTGGTTGGGGAGGGCTTAGGGGTGGTGGGTTGCACACTGCCAAGGGCTTCAGCAGTGAGAGCTCTGTCAGAGGGAAGGGAAGGGCAACTGCAGGGCTCCTCCAGCGGTTTCTAGGCCGCCTAGAATCAGCGCCGCACCGAGAGCACCAGGCTCCCAGGGCCCTGGCTGGGGTTTTCAGCCCCGCACACACGGAGGCTGATTCCTTGGGTGCCCAGAAAGTGTATGACAGACGTAGGTTCCCTAGCACTCTCCTCCCCAGCAGAGACATGTGCAGGTGTTTGGGGCCTGATCCTGCGTGTCTGGGTTCCTGCCACAGCCCCAACTCAGGGGAAGCAGCCCCTGAGGCAAGACCTGCTGGAGGAGCCCTGCGCCCCCGCCTGATAGGCGAGTGCACAGCCAGCAGGGAAGCGAGCCTCCTCGGGGAAGAGGAGGCAGCCCAGCCCCGTCAAGTTGAAAGCCCTGCTTGCACGGAGCTAAGTGCGCCTCCAGTACGGCAGAGCTCTAGCTCTGCTCAGAGCCCCGATCTGGCAGAGTTCCTGGCGCGAGGCTGCTCTGCCGGGGGCTAGCCTTGCCCAGACTTGCCTTGCTTTTAGGCTGCCTCTCCAGGAAGGAGCAGGCAGCAGGAGCCTGGGAGTCGCCACTGGCGCCTTTCTTGCCTCAGCTCCAATCCTGCCTTGCCTTTGCACTTAGGTCCCAGTCCTCCTTAAGGAGAGCTTAGGGGCTGGTGGGTTGCACACTGCCAAGGGCTCCAGCAGTGAGAATTCTGTCAGAGGGAAGGGAAGGGCAACTGCAGGGCTCCTCCAGCGGTTGCTTGGCCGCCCAGATTCAGCGCCACACGGAGAGCACCAGGCTCCCAGGGCCCCTGGCTGGGGTTTTCAGCCCCGCACACACGGAGGCTGATTCCTTGGGTGCCCAGAAAGTGTATGACAGACGTAGGTTCCCTAGCACTCTCCTCCCCAGCAGAGACATGTGCAGGTGTTGGGGCCTGATCCTGCGTGTCTGGGTTCCTGCCCACAGCCCCAACTCAGGGGAAGCAGCCCCTGAGGCAAGACCTGCTGGAGGAGCCCTGCGCCCCGCCTGATAGGCGAGTGCACAGCCAGCAGGGAAGCGAGCCTCCTCGGGGGAAGAGGAGGCAGCAAGTCCCCGTCAAGCTGAAATCCCTGCTTACACGAAGCTAAGTGCGACTCCAGTACGGCAGATCTCTAGCTCTGTTCAGAGGCCCGATCTGGCAGAGTTCCTGGCACCAAGATGCTCTGCCATAGGCGAGCCTTGCGCAGACTTGCCTTGCTTTAAGGCTCCCTCCCCAGGAAGGAGCAGGCTGTGTGAGGCTCGGAAACGCCACTGGCGCCTTCCTGGCTTCAGCTCTACCCCTGCCTTGCCTTTGCACTTAGGTCCCAAGCGTCCTTGAGGAGGGCTTAGGGGCTGGTGGGTTGCACACTGCCAAGGGCTCCAGCAGTGAAAGCTCTGTCAGAGGGAAGCGAAGGGCAACAGCAGGGCTCCTTCAGCGGTTCCTTGGCCGCCCAGACAAAGCTCCGCACGGAGAGCACCAGGTTCCAAGGGCCCCTGGCTGGGTTTTGCATCCCCACACTCCCAGAGGCTGACTCCGTGGGTGCCTAGAAAGTGTGTGAGAGACGTAGGTTCCCTAGCACTCTCCTCCCCAGCAGAGACATGTGCAGGTGGTTGGGGCCTTATCCTGCGTGTCTGGGTTCCCGCCCACAGCCTCAACTCAGGGGAAGCAGCCCCTGAGGCAAGACCTGCTGGAGGAGCCCTGCGCGCCCGCCTGATAGGCGAGAGCACAGCCAGCAGTGTAGCGAGCCTCCTCGGGAGAAGAGGAGGCAGCCGAGCCCAGTCAAGAGGAAAGCCCTGCTTGCACGGAGCTAAGTGGGCCTCCAGTACGGCAGAGCTCTAGCTCTGCTCAGAGCCCCGATCTGGCAGAGTTTCTGGCGCGAGGCTGCTCGGCCGGGGCTCGCCTTGCCCAGACTTGCCTTGCTTTTAGGCTCCCTCCCCAGGAAGGAGCTGTCTGAGCGAGCCTGGGAGACGCCACTGGTGCCTTCCTTGCCTCAGCTCCAATCCTGCCTTGCCTTTGCACATAGGTGCCAGGCGTGGTTGGGGAGGGCTTAGGGGTGGTGGGTTGCACACTGCCAAGGGCTTCAGCAGTGAGAGCTCTGTCAGAGGGAAGGGAAGGGCAACTGCAGGGCTCCTCCAGCGGTTTCTAGGCCGCCTAGAATCAGCGCCGCACCGAGAGCACCAGGCTCCCAGGGCCCCTGGCTGGGGTTTTCAGCCCCGCACACACGGAGGCTGATTCCTTGGGTGCCCAGAAAGTGTATGACAGACGTAGGTTCCCTAGCACTCTCCTCCCCAGCAGAGACATGTGCAGGTGTTGGGGCCTGATCCTGCGTGTCTGGGTTCCTGCCCACAGCCCCAACTCAGGGGAAGCAGCCCCTGAGGCAAGACCTGCTGGAGGAGCCCTGCGCCCCGCCTGATAGGCGAGTGCACAGCCAGCAGGGAAGCGAGCCTCCTCGGGGAAAGAGGAGGCAGCCCAGCCCCGTCAAGTTGAAAGCCCTGCTTGCACGGAGCTAAGTGCGCCTCCAGTACGGCAGAGCTCTAGCTCTGCTCAGAGCCCCGATCTGGCAGAGTTCCTGGCGCGAGGCTGCTCTGCCGGGGGCTAGCCTTGCCCAGACTTGCCTTGCTTTTAGGCTGCCTCTCCAGGAAGGAGCAGGCAGCAGGAGCCTGGGAGTCGCCACTGGCGCCTTTCTTGCCTCAGCTCCAATCCTGCCTTGCCTTTGCACTTAGGTCCCAGTCCTCCTTAAGGAGAGCTTAGGGGCTGGTGGGTTGCACACTGCCAAGGGCTCCAGCAGTGAGAATTCTGTCAGAGGGAAGGGAAGGGCAACTGCAGGGCTCCTCCAGCGGTTGCTTGGCCGCCCAGATTCAGCGCCACACGGAGAGCACCAGGCTCCCAGGGCCCCTGGCTGGGGTTTTCAGCCCCGCACACACGGAGGCTGATTCCTTGGGTGCCCAGAAAGTGTATGACAGACGTAGGTTCCCTAGCACTCTCCTCCCCAGCAGAGACATGTGCAGGTGTTTGGGGCCTGATCCTGCGTGTCTGGGTTCCTGCCCACAGCCCCAACTCAGGGGAAGCAGCCCCTGAGGCAAGACCTGCTGGAGGAGCCCTGCGCCCCCGCCTGATAGGCGAGTGCACAGCCAGCAGGGAAGCGAGCCTCCTCGGGGGAAGAGGAGGCAGCAAGTCCCCGTCAAGCTGAAATCCTGCTTACACGAAGCTAAGTGCGACTCCAGTACGGCAGATCTCTAGCTCTGTTCAGAGCCCGATCTGGCAGAGTTCCTGGCACCAAGATGCTCTGCCATAGGCGAGCCTTGCGCAGACTTGCCTTGCTTTAAGGCTCCCTCCCCAGGAAGGAGCAGGCTGTGTGAGCTCGGGAAACGCCACTGGCGCCTTCCTGGCTTCAGCTCTACCCCTGCCTTGCCTTTGCACTTAGGTCCCAAGCGTCCTTGAGGAGGGCTTAGGGGCTGGTGGGTTGCACACTGCCAAGGGCTCAGCAGTGAAGCTCTGTCAGAGGGAAGCGAAGGGCAACAGCAGGGCTCCTTCAGCGGTTCCTTGGCCGCCAGACAAAGCTCCGCACGGAGAGCACCAGGTTCCAAGGGCCC